>NC_052345.1:27224-142224 GCF_016432855.1 Salvelinus namaycush | reverse complement strand
AAATGGCTGATTGTTCACATGTTTATTAAAACAACTTTTATGGATATCAGAACAACTTCATGAAACATTGAGGATTTATCTCTTTTACAAAAGTCAGATTCTTAAAATAAGCCAGAAATACCGTATTTCAATACATAGTAACTGAAATGGCACAATGTCACTTACATGCTGGGCACAATTAAAATACACTATTTATATACAGATGTTTTTGTTGTATATGTAATACTAATGAAAAATAAAGTAAAAAGACATTAGCACCTTGGTTTATGTTAAAAGTCACATGATAGAGAAGTGAATAACCATGAGATGTCTCCCAGCCGGGTCCAGATGTTTCCCAGCCGGGTCCAGATGTCTCCCAGCCAGGTCCAGAAGTCTCCCAGTTTGGTCCAGAAGTCTCCCAGTCTGGTCCAGAGGTCTCCCAGTCTGGTCCAGAAGTCTCCCAGTTTGGTCCAGAAGTCTCCCAGTCTCGTCCAGAAGTCTCCCAGTCTGGTCCAGTAGTCTCCCAGTCTGGTCCAGATGTCTCCCAGTCTGGTCCAGAAGTCACCCAGTCTGGTCCAGAAGTCGCCCAGTCTGGTCCAGTAGTCTACCTGTCTCTTCCAGAAGTCTCCCAGTCTGGTCCAGAAGTCTCCCAGTCTAGTCTAGAAGTCTCCCAGTCTGGTCCAGATGTCTCCCAGTCTGGTCCAGAAGTCTCCCAGTCTGGTCCAGAAGTCTCCCAGTCTAGTCTAGAAGTCTCCCAGTCTGGTCCAGATGTCTCCCAGTCTGGTCCAGATGTCTCCCAGTCTGGTCCAGAAGTCTCCCAGTCTGGTCCAGAAGTCTACCTGTCTCTTCCAGAAGTCTCCCAGTCTGGTCCAGAAGTCTCCCTGTCTGGTCCAGAAGTCTACCAGTCTGGTCCAGAAGTCTCCCAGTCTAGTCCAGATGTTTCCCAGTCTGGTCCAGATGTCTCCCAGTCTGGTCCAGAAGTCTCCCAGTCTGGTCCAGAAGTCTCCCAGTCTGGTCCAGATGTCTCCCAGTCTGGTCCAGATGTCTCCCAGTCTAGTTCAGAAGTCTCCCAGTCTAGTCAAGAAGTCTCCCAGTCTAGTTCAGAAGTCTCCCAGTCTGGTCCATAAGTCTCCCAGTCTAGTCCAGAAGTCGCCCAGTCTGGTCCAGAAATCCATTATTAATTAATTCAACAGATTGTCTGATATCACGGTTGGGAGAAAAGACTCCAAATTACACTGTACAAAAATAACCTTTAATTACCTTTAAGTTACCTTAACAAATAGTGAAGTGTTTGGCTGCAGGAATTTTCAAAAAGATTTTACAATGTACTTGCTAGCATTTAGTAAGTGAGTATATTAAGTAGACTCAGTGATATGACGTAGATGCACAAAGTAAACATAGTCTGTCAATTTCCGCAACAACTAAGACGTTGAAACGCGAGGGTAGACTTCTCTGCTCTTTTGGTCCCATACCTACCACGCTGTAACAGCATGAAGCAAACCTGTGCACATGTGCATGTACCTGTGTGAGAGCGAAGTCTACCATCTTGCTCATCACAATATCTTTGGTGTTGCTCGTGGCAACATCATTTCTCTGAGTCTACATTTCATATACATGTTCACCAGTGATATTGGATGGTAAAAAGTAGCAATGTTTGGTTCCTTTTTATTTGGTAAAAGAAAGTGCTTGACGCCCATATTACAGCAGGTGGCAGACTTTGAATGGGGGGTTCACAGGCGCAAGGGGAAACAAAGTCTGCCTTTTGGAGGCAATAGAACCACTTCCACTTCAAACGCTGCAAAGTAGTCCCTAAATCCAGTCTTTGTTTGCAGTTCCAGGGTTTGGTACTTAACCAGGGTTTGCAGTCTTGGGGTTCAGGGTTTGGTAAGTTGAATCTTGGTTTGCAGTTCCAGGTTTCAGGGTTTGGTAAGGTGAATCTTGGTTTGCAGTGTTGGAGTTCAGGGTTTGGTAAGTTGAATCTTGGTTTGCAGTTCCAGGTTTCAGTGTTTGGTAAGTTGAATCTTGGTTTGCGGTGTTGGGGTTCAGGGTTTGGTAAGTTGAATCTTGGTTTGCAGTGTTGGGGTTCAGGGTTTGGTAAGTTGAATCTTGGTTTGCAGTGTTGGGGTTCAGGGTTTGGTAAGTTGAATCTTGGTTTGCAGTGTTGGGGTTCAGGGTTTGGTAAGTTGAATCTTGGTTTGCAGTGTTGGGGTTCAGGGTGTGGTATGTTGAATCTTGGTTTGCAGTGTTGGGGTTCAGGGTTTGGTACTTAAACAGGGTTTGCAGTGTTGGGGTTCAGGGCTTGGTATGTTGAATCTTGGTTTGCAGTGTTGGGGTTCAGGGTTTGTTAAGTTGAATCTTGGTTTGCAGCGTTGTGGTTCAGGGTTTGGTAAGTTGAATCTTGGTTTGCAGCATTGTGGTTCAGGGTTTGGTATGTTGAATCTTGGTTAGCAGTGTTGTGGTTCAGGGTTTGGTATGTTGAATCTTGGTTTGCAGCGTTGGGGTTCAGGGTTTGGTAGACAGCATAATCTTTTCCTATATAAACCATGGTGTCTGTAGCAGGGTCATTCTCATAGTCCTGGTCCCCCTATAAAGGTACAACAACATTAGTCCATAGTCAGAACCATCAGACAGTGGAGTCATTAGTCCATAATCAGTACCATCAGACAGTAGAGTTATTAGTCCATAATCAGTACCATCAGTAGAGTTATTAGTCTATAATCAGTACTGTCAGACAGTGGAGTCATTAGTCCATAATCAGTACCATCAGACAGTAGAGTCATTAGTCCATAATCAGTACCATCAGACAGTAGAGTTATTAGTCCATAATCAGTACCATCAGTAGAGTTATTAGTCTATAATCAGTACTGTCAGACAGTGGAGTCATTAGTCCATAATCAGTACCATCAGACAGTAGAGTCATTAGTCCATAATCAGTATCATCAGACAGTAGAGTTATTAGTCCATAATCAGGACCATCAGTAGAGTCATTAGTCCATAATCAATATCATCAGTAGAGTCATTAGTCCATAATCAGTATCATCAGTAGTCATTAGTCCATAATCAGTACCATCAGACAGTAGAGTCATTAGTCCATAATCAGTACCATCAGACAGTAGAGTTATTAGTCCATAATCAGTACCATCAGTAGAGTTATTAGTCTATAATCAGTACTGTCAGACAGTGGAGTCATTAGTCCATAATCAGTACCATCAGACAGTAGAGTCATTAGTCCATAATCAGTATCATCAGACAGTAGAGTTATTAGTCCATAATCAGTACCATCAGTAGAGTCATTAGTCCATAATTAGTACCATCAGTAGAGTCATTAGTCCATAATCAGTACCATCAGTAGAGTTATTAGTCCATAATCAGTATCATCAGACAGTAGAGTCATTAGTCCATAATCAGTACCATCAGACAGTAGAGTTATTAGTCCATAATCAGTACCATCAGTAGAGTCATTAGTCCATAATCAGTATCATCAGTAGTCATTAGTCCATAATCAGTACCATCAGACAGTAGAGTCATTAGTCCATAATCAGTATCATCAGACAGTAGAGTCATTAGTCCATAATCAGTACCATCAGTAGAGTCATTAGTCCATAATCAGTATCATCAGTAGTCATTAGTCCATAATCAGTACCATCAGACAGTAGAGTCATTAGTCCATAATCAGTACCATCAGTAGAGTCATTAGTCCATAATCAGTACCATTAGACAGTAGAGTTATTAGTCCATAATCAGTACCATCAGTATAATTATTAGTCCATAATCAGTACCATCAGACAGTATAGTTATTAGTCCATAATCAGTACCATCAGTAGAGTGTTTAGTCCATAATCAGTACCATTAGTAGAGTAATTAGTCCATAATCAGTACCATCAGACAGTAGAGTCATTAGTCCATAATCAGTACCATCAGTAGAGTTGTTAGTCCATAATCAGTACCATCAGACAGTAGAGTCATTAGTCCATAATCAGTACCATCAGTAGAGTCAAGAGTCCATAATCAGTATCATCAGTGGAGTCATTAGTCCACAATCAGTATCATCAGTGGAGTCATTCGTCCACAATCAGTACCATCAGACAGTAGAGATATTAGTCCATAATCAGTACCATCAGACAGTTATTAGTCCATAATCAGTACCATCAGACAGTAGAGTTATTAGTCCATAATCAGTACTATCAGACAGTTATTAGTCCATAATCAGTACCATCAGACAGTAGAGTCATTAGTCCATAATCAGTACCATCAGACAGTAGAGTCATTAGTCCATAATCAGTATCATCAGTGGAGTCATTAGTCCATAATCAGTACCATCAGACAGTAGAGTCATTAGTCCATAATCATTACCATCAGACAGTAGAGTTATTAGTCCATAATCAGTACTATCAGACAGTTATTAGTCCATAATCAGTACCATCAGACAGTAGAGTCATTAGTCCATAATCAGTACCATCAGACAGTAGAGTCATTAGTCCATAATCAGTATCATCAGTGGAGTCATTAGTCCATAATCAGTACCATCAGACAGTAGAGTCATTAGTCCATAATCATTACCATCAGACAGTAGAGTTATTAGTCCATAATCAGTACCATCAGTGGAGTCATTAGTCCATAATCAGTACCATCAGACAGTTATTAGTCCATAATCAGTACCATCAGACAGTAGAGTCATTAGTCCATAATCAGTACCATCAGACAGTAGAGTTATTAGTCCATAATCAGTACCATCAGTGGAGTCATTAGTCCATAATCAGTACCATCAGTAGAGTCATTAGTCCATAATCAGTATCATCAGTAGAGTTATTAGTCCATAATCAGTACCATCAGACAGTTATTAGTCCATAATCAGTACCATCAGACAGTTATTAGTCCATAATCAGTACCATCAGACAGTAGAGTCATTAGTCCATAATCAGTATCATCAGTAGAGTTGTTAGTCCATAATCAGTATCATCAGTAGAGTTATTAGTCCATAATCAGTACCATCAGACAGTTATTAGTCCATAATCAGTACCATCAGACAGTTATTAGTCCATAATCAGTACCATCAGACAGTAGAGTCATTAGTCCATAATCAGTATCATCAGTAGAGTTATTAGTCCATAATCAGTACCATCAGACAGTAGTTATTAGTCCATAATCAGTACCATCAGACAGTTATTAGTCTATAATCAGTACCATCAGTAGAGTTGTTAGTCTATAATCAGTATCATCAGTAGAGTTATTAGTCTATAATCAGTATCATCAGACAGTAGAGTTATTAGTCCATAATCAGTACCATCAGTAGAGTCATTAGTCCATAATCAGTACCATCAGACAGTAGAGTCATTAGTCCATAATCAGTACCATCAGACAGTAGAGTCATTAGTCCATAATCAGTATCATCAGTAGAGTCATTAGTCCATAATCAGTACCATCAGACAGTAGAGTCATTAGTCCATAATCAGTATAATCAGTAGAGTTATTAGTCCATAATCAGTACCATCAGACAGTTGAGTCATTAGTCCATAATCAGTACCATCAGACAGTAGAGTTATTAGTCCATAATCAGTACCATCAGACAGTAGAGTCATTAGTCCATAATCAGTATAATCAGTAGAGTTATTAGTCCATAATCAGTACCATCAGACAGTTGAGTCATTAGTCCATAATCAGTACCATCAGACAGTAGACTCATTAGTCCATAATCAGTACCATCAGACAGTAGAGTTATTAGTCCATAATCAGTACCATCAGACAGTTGAGTCATTAGTCCATAATCAGTATCATCAGTAGAGTCATTAGTCCATAATCAGTACCATCAGTAGAGTCATTAGTCCATAATCAGTACCATCAGTAGAGTCATTAGTCCATAATCAGTACCATCAGACAGTAGAGTTATTAGTCCATAATCAGTACCATCAGACAGTAGAGTTATTAGTCCATAATCAGTACCATCAGACAGTAGAGTCATTAGTCCATAATCAGTACCATCAGACAGTAGAGTCATTAGTCCATAATCAGTATCATCAGTGGAGTCATTAGTCCATAATCAGTACCATCAGACAGTAGAGTCATTAGTCCATAATCAGTACCATCAGTGTCACGTTCCTGACCTGTTTTCTGTTGTTTTTGTATGTGTTTAGTTGGTCAGGGCGTGAGTTGGGGTGGGCATTCTATGTTATGTGTTTCTATGTTGGGTTAAATGTGTTGCCTGATATGGTTCTCAATTAGAGGCAGGTGTTTGACGTTTCCTCTGATTGAGAACCATATTAAGGTAGGCTGTTCTCACTGTTTGTTTGTGGGTGATTGTTCCTGTGTCTGTGTCTGTTGCACCACACGGGACTGTTTCGTTTGTTCGTTCGTTTGGCTAGTCTTTCCTGTTCGTGCGTTCTTCGTGTCTATATGTAAGTTCTCAAGTTCAGGTCTGTCTACGTCGTTTGTTGTTTTGTAGTTTGTGTAAGAGTTTTCGTGTTTCGTCTTTCTTTAATAAATATCCATTATGTCTGCATACAACGCTGCGTTTTGGTCCGACCCTTATTCCTTCTCCTCATCCGAGGAGGAGGCATTAGACAGCCGTTACAATCAGACAGTTATTAGTCCATAATCAGTACCATCAGACAGTCGAGTTATTAGTCCATAATCAGTATCATCAGTAGAGTTATTAGTCCATAATCAGTACCATCAGACAGTAGAGTTATTAGTCCATAATCAGAACCATCAGAGAGTGGAGTCATTAGTCCATAATCAGAACCATCAGACAGTGGAGTCATTAGTCCATAATCAGTACCATCAGACAGTAGAGTCATTAGTCCATAATCAGTACCATCAGACAGTAGAGTTATTAGTCCATAATCAGTACCATCAGACAGTAGAGTTATTAGTCCATAATCAGTACCATCAGACAGTAGAGTCATTAGTCCATAACCAGTACCATCAGACAGTTATTAGTCCATAATCAGTACCATCAGACAGTAGAATTATTAGTCCATAATCAGTACCATCAGTACCATCAGTAGAGTTATTAGTCCATAATCAGTACCATCAGACAGTTATTAGTCCATAATCAGTATCATCGGTAGAGTAATTAGTCCATAATCAGTACCATCAGACAGTAGAGTCATTAGTCCATAATCAGTACCATCAGACAGTAGAGTTATTGATCCATAATCCGTACCATCAGACAGTAGAATTATTAGTCCATAATCAGTACCATCAGACAGTAGAGTCATTAGTCCATAATCAGTATCATCAGTAGAGTTATTAGTCCATAATCAGTACCATCAGTAGAGTTATTAGTCCATAATCAGTACCATCAGTAGAGTTATTAGTCCATAATCAGTACCATCAGTAGAGTTATTAGTCCATAATCAGTACCATCAGTAGAGTCATTAGTCCATAATCAGTACCATCAGTAGAGTCATTAGTCCATAATCAGTATCATCAGTAGAGTTATTAGTCCATAATCAGTACCATCAGTAGAGTTATTAGTCCATAATCAGTACCATCAGTAGAGTCATTAGTCCATAATCAGTACCATCAGTAGAGTCATTAGTCCATAATCAGTATCATCAGTAGAGTCATTAGTCCATAATCAGTACCATCAGACAGTATAGTTATTAGTCCATAATCAGTACCATCAGACAGCATAGTTATTAGTCCATAATCAGTACCATCAGTAGAGTCATTAGTCCATAATCAGTATCATCAGTAGTCATTAGTCCATAATCAGTACCATCAGTAGAGTCATTAGTCCATAATCAGTACCATCAGTAGAGTCATTAGTCCATAATCAGTATCATCAGACAGTAGAGTTATTAGTCCATAATCAGTACCATCAGTAGAGTCATTAGTCCATAATCAGTACCATCAGTAGAGTCATTAGTCCATAATCAGTATCATCAGTAGAGTCATTAGTCCATAATCAGTATCATCAGTAGTCATTAGTCCATAATCAGTACCATCAGTAGAGTCATTAGTCCATAATCAGTACCATCAGACAGTATAGTTATTAGTCCATAATCAGTACCATCAGACAGCATAGTTATTAGTCCATAATCAGTACCATCAGACAAAGTCATTAGTCCATAATCAGTACCATCAGACAGTAGAGTCATTAGTCCATAATCAGTACCATCAGACAGTAGAGTCATTAGTCCATAATCAGTACCATCAGACAGAGTCATTAGTCCATAATCAGTACCATCAGACAGAGTCATTAGTCCATAATCAGTACCATCAGACAGAGTCATTAGTCCATAATCAGTACCATCAGACAGAGTCATTAGTCCATAATCAGTACCATCAGACAGAGTCATTAGTCCATAATCAGTACCATCAGACAGAGTCATTAGTCCATAATCAGTACCATCAGACAGTGCATTTCTGTCTATTTTCCTTATTTGGGGAAGTATGATCCTGCTTTATTCTGTTGTTTTGTTGTTTAAATACATTTGATGAGTTGATACAGGTGATGATCTGCATGGTTTGGTTAAATCTGTTAATCTGTGATCCCAGCAGCCCAACCACCCCCTCCTAACCTTCAACCCCTCACCTCCTCACTGTTTCCTGGGTGGGTGTTTGGTCTGCTAGACGTCTGTCTGCTGGAGGAGACCGGCCCTGGGGAACACACAACATCTTAAATAGAATACACACCTGTAATGTTCTTTGTGTGTGAGTGTGTGTGTGTTAGTGTTAGTGTGTGTGTGTGTGTGTGTGTGTGTGTGTGTGTGTGTGTGTGTGTGTGTGTGTGTGTGTGTGTGTGTGTGTGTGTGTGTGTGTGTGTGTGTGTGTGTGTGTGTGTGTGTGTGTGTGTGTGTGTGTGTGTGTGTGTGTGTGTACGTCTGAAACATACCTTGCACGTTATTACAATTCCATCTGTAGACTGTGAACAGGATGACAGTGAACACCAACACAGCCAGACTCACAGACACCATGATCACTACAAACTGTATTGGGATTGATGATGATGTGGATGATGAAGGGGAGATAGATGATGGAACAGGGTTAGTGGAGGTCCATGGTGTAGATGAAGAGGTAGGTGGTGCAGGAGACCCTGAGGAAAAATGATCTTGTCAGAATATAATGAAATAATACATATTCCGTTTGGCAGACACTTTTATCCCAAGTAAACTTAGTGTCATGAATACATTTATCAGCTGTCCTAGCAGGAATCAAACGCACAATCCATGTGTTACTAACCCCCTGCTCTACCAACTGAACCACAGAGGACCACAATGAGTCCCTATAAACATAACATGCCTTTTTCAACATCTTTTCTCAATGTATACATTTTCTCAATGGATTTCTCAATGAATTTTCAACATCATTTCAACTTCAGGTGCTCAAAGCTATTTTTCAAAGATGGTTGAAAGCTTTGACCAGAAGGTCAGAGGTCATCACAGTGTACTGTACTGTACACCATGATGATGACAGGCAGAGAAAAGGAACTGTGAAAAACCTCTTCCTCTTTCGTTGTCCAGATAGATAACACAGCTCAGTAAAGATCTGGTCCAGAACTGGAAGTGATACAACAGCCTAACAGCTGTCAACCAGGAAGCTACATAATATTAACATCTTAACATGAACATAATGACTTACACAGCTCTGCATATCTCTAACTGGAGCTAGTTGCTCGGTGTCTTATACACTCTTCTGGTCAGGTGGGTCCTTGTGGAATGATTTCAATCAAACCACATTTGTCACACACTGTAGATATGAGTGTATGTGTGTTTATGTTCACATGTTAAAGAGAAAGAAGAAGTTTATACTCACTTCTAACAAGCAGCTTCACCTGTGTGATCAGTGTAATGTAACGTTGTTCTATCCTGCTGGTTTCTACTCCACACCAGTAGGTCCCAGTATCATCTTCAGTCAGGTCCCTGATGGTCACTGTGGAGAATCTCTCTCTTCTGTTGTCAGACACAGAGAAACGACCAGCTTCTGCAGTTGTCTGGTAAGCAGCAATCATATAAACACAAGTCTTGAAGTCATTGCTTTCCTTGCAGAAATACTTGATGCTGTCCTCATGGTCCTCTGGATAGTTGCATCTGATGGTAGCTTCTCCTCCCAGAAAGGCCGTCTCTGTGACTGACTTCTCACAGCAGTCACCTGTCAATAGGAACACACATCACAACCTTAGTCTAGTACTATAGACTGACTTCTCACAGCAGTCACCTGTCAATAGGAACACACATCACATCCTAGGTCTAGTACTATAGACTGACTTCTCACAGCAGTCATCTGTCAATAGGAACACACATCACAACCTTAGTCTAGTACTATAGACTGACTTCACACAGCAGTCATCTGTCAATAGGAACACACATCACAACCTTAGTCTAGTACTATAGACTGACTTCTCACAGCAGTCATCTGTCAATAGGAACACACATCACATCCTAGGTCTAGTACTATAGACTGACTTCTCACAGCAGTCATCTGTCAATAGGAACACACATCACAACCTTAGTCTAATACTATAGACTGACTTCTCACAGCAGTCATCTGTCAATAGGAACACACATCACAACCTTAGTCTAATACTATAGACTGACTTCTCACAGCAGTCATCTGTCAATAGGAACACACATCACAACCTTAGTCTAGTACTATAGACTGACTTCTCACAGCAGTCATCTGTCAATAGGAACACACATCACAACCTTAGTCTAGTACTATAGACTGACTTCTCACAGCAGTCATCTGTCAATAGGAACACACATCACAACCTTAGTCTAATACTATAGACTGACTTCTCACAGCAGTCATCTGTCAATAGGAACACACATCACAACCTTAGTCTAATACTATAGACTGACTTCTCACAGCAGTCATCTGTCAATAGGAACACACATCACAACCTTAGTCTAATACTATAGACTGACTTCTCACAGCAGTCATCTGTCAATAGGAACACACATCACAACCTTAGTCTAGTACTATAGACTGACTTCTCACAGCAGTCATCTGTCAATAGGAACACACATCACAACCTTAGTCTAATACTATAGACTGACTTCTCACAGCAGTCATCTGTCAATAGGAACACACATCACATCCTTAGTCTAATACTATAGACTGACTTCTCACAGCAGTCATCTGTCAATAGGAACACACAACACAACCTTAGTCTAATACTATAGACTGACTTCTCACAGCAGTCATCTGTCAATAGGAACACACATCACAACCTTAGTCTAATACTATAGACTGACTTCTCACAGCAGTCATCTGTCAATAGGAACACACAACACAACCTTAGTCTAATACTATAGACTGACTTCTCACAGCAGTCATCTGTCAATAGGAACACACATCACAACCTTAGTCTAGTACTATAGACTGACTTCTCACAGCAGTCACCTGTCAATAGGAACACACATCACAACCTTAGTCTAATACTATAGACTGACTTCTCACAGCAGTCATCTGTCAATAGGAACACACATCACAACCTTAGTCTAGTACTATAGACTGACTTCTCACAGCAGTCATCTGTCAATAGGAACACACATCACAACCTTAGTCTAGTACTATAGACTGACTTCTCACAGCAGTCATCTGTCAATAGGAACACACATCACAACCTTAGTCTAATACTATAGACTGACTTCTCACAGCAGTCATCTGTCAATAGGAACACACATCACAACCTTAGTCTAGTACTATAGACTGACTTCTCACAGCAGTCATCTGTCAATAGGAACACACATCACAACCTTAGTCTAGTACTATAGACTGACTTCTCACAGCGGTCATCTGTCAATAGGAACACACATCACAACCTTAGTCTAATACTATAGACTGACTTCTCACAGCAGTCATCTGTCAATAGGAACACACATCACAACCTTAGTCTAATACTATAGACTGACTTCTCACAGCAGTCATCTGTCAATAGGAACACACATCACAACCTTAGTCTAATACTATAGACTGACTTCTCACAGCAGTCATCTGTCAATAGGAACACACATCACAACCTTAGTCTAGTACTATAGACTGACTTCTCACAGCGGTCATCTGTCAATAGGAACACACATCACAACCTTAGTCTAATACTATAGACTGACTTCTCACAGCAGTCATCTGTCAATAGGAACACACATCACAACCTTAGTCTAATACTATAGACTGACTTCTCACAGCAGTCATCTGTCAATAGGAACACACATCACAACCTTAGTCTAATACTATAGACTGACTTCATTGACTAGTGATACTGATCATGTAATAACATATGTAGCTATATTCATTTTATAAAGTTAAAGTAAAAGTCTCTCACCCTTCTTCACATCCAGCTCTACCTTGGTATAACTGTCAGGTATATTAGGTTTGTCCACTCCACACCAGTAGGTCCCTTCATCTTGTCTGGTCAGATGTCTGATGATCACCTTGAAGTAGTTTCCTCCAGTGACGTCATACAGAGAGAATCGACCACTGTTTACCCAGGTGTTCTTCAATCCAGTGCTGATTTGATCCGTACAACTCAAACTATTCTTACTGAAACTATACTGCTCCACGCAGAAATATTTGTCATGACTTCTATCTTCTGTGGAATAATGACAGTAGATGATGACAGTTCCTCCAGAGTATCCTGTCACTTTGAAGGAGCTCAAACAACCTGTCAATCAGACAAGAGAAAATACATGTCATACTCCTCTTAGTTTAGTGTTTTGTAATACTAATGTAGTTACGGTTAGGATTCCTACACCAGTGACATCCTCAAATCTCACTCACACACACACACACACACACACACACACACACACACACACACACACACACACACGCGCGCGCACGCGCACACGCACACGCACACACACACACACACACACACACACACACACACACAGTAGTGTGTCCTGATCTGTAGTAGCAGCATTTATAATAAGAATAACTGGATGTTATTACATTGTTATAGAGAGTTATAACAAGTGTATTACCTGTCATGAAGGAGAGGAGGATGACTATTAGCAGGATCCTCATCTTGTTGTGTTCTCTACAGGTTGGTCCAGGTGTCTATAGGTCCTGATATAATGCTGTGTTATCTCCAGGTTGGTCCAGGTGTCTATAGGTCCTGATATAATGCTGTGTTCTCTCCAGGTTGGTCCAGGTGTCTATAGGTCCTGATATAATGCTGTGTTCTCTCCAGGTTGGTCCAGGTGTCTATAGGTCCTGATATAATGCTGTGTTCTCTCCAGGTTGGTCCAGGTGTCTATAGGTCCTGATATAATGCTGTGTTCTCTCCAGGTTGGTCCAGGTGTCTACAGGTCCTGATATAATGCTGTGTTCTCTCCAGGTTGGTCCAGGTGTCTACAGGTCCTGATATAATGCTGTGTTCTCTCCAGGTTGGTCCAGGTGTCTATAGGTCCTGATATAATGCTGTGTTCTCTCCAGGTTGGTCCAGGTGTCTATAGGTCCTGATATAATGCTGTGTGTCCAAGTCTACAACTCTCTCTCTTCTCTCTCTACTTATAGGAACTTAAATACAAACTTCATGTACTTTATGTACTCTCTCTCTCTCTCTCTCTGCCCCTCCCTCTCTCTAACTCACTCTTTGCGCTCGTACAACTATGTACTTCCCTATTTCTGCATCTCTCTCTCTCTCTACTAGTTCAAACCCTCCTACCACATGTTATTTCTGACAGCCCCTCACTCTTCCTCCTTAACCAATCACATCTATGTTCCTACATCACACAGTAGAGAGAGATAGAGAGATCAGTGAGAAAAAAGAGAGGGAGAGAGGCCTCTGGATCAGAGCACAGAACCACATACTCTCATTCAGACTGGAGACTGTCTACAGAGGAGAGAAACAGAGTTATTCTGCCACTGGAGACTGTCTACAGAGGAGAGAAACAGAGTTATTCTACCACTGGAGGCTGTCTACAGAGGAGAGAAACAGAGTTATTCTACCACTGGAGACTGTCTACAGAGGAGAGAAACAGAGTTATTCTGTCACTGGAGGCTGTCTACAGAGGAGAGAAACAGAGTTATTCTACCACTGGAGACTGTCTACAGAGGAGAGAAACAGAGTTATTCTGCCACTGGAGGCTGTCTACAGTGAGAAACAGAGTTATTCTACCACTGGAGGCTGTCTACAGAGGAGAGAAACAGAGTTATTCTACCACTGGAGGCTGTCTACAGAGGAGAGAAACAGAGTTATTCTACCACTGGAGGAGAGAAACAGAGTTATTCTACCACTGGAGACTGTCTACAGAGAGAAACAGAGTTATTCTACCACTGGAGGCTGTCTACAGAGGTGAGAAACAGAGTTATTCTACCACTGGAGACTGTCTACAGAGGAGAGAAACAGAGTTATTCTACCACTGGAGACTGTCTACAGAGTAGAGAAACAGAGTTATTCTACCACTGGAGGAGAGAAACAGAGTTATTCTACCACTGGAGGCTGTCTACAGAGGAGAGAAACAGAGTTATTCTACCACTGGAGGCTGTCTACAGAGAGAAACAGAGTTATTCTACCACTGGAGGCTGTCTACAGAGGAGAGAAACAGAGTTATTCTACCACTGGAGACTGTCTACAGAGGAGAGAAACAGAGTTATTCTACCACTGGAGGCTGTCTACAGAGGAGAGAAACAGAGTTATTCTACCACTGGAGACTGTCTACAGAGGAGAGAAACAGAGTTATTCTACCACTGGAGACTGTCTACAGAGGAGAGAAACATAGTTATTCTGCCACTGGAGACTGTCTACAGAGGAGAGAAACAGAGCTATTCTACCACTGGAGACTGTCTACAGAGGAGAGAAACAGAGTTATTCTACCACTGGAGACTGTCTACAGAGGAGAGAAACAGAGTTATTCTACCACTGGAGACTGTCTACAGAGGAGAGAAACAGAGTTATTGTACCACTGGAGACTGTCTACAGAGGAGAGAAACAGAGTTATTCTGCCACTGGAGGCTGTCTACAGAGGAGAGAAACAGAGTTATTCTGCCACTGGAGGCTGTCTACAGAGGAGAGAAACAGAGTTATTCTACCACTGGAGGCTGTCTACAGAGGAGAGAAACAGAGTTATTCTACCACTGGAGACTGTCTACAGAGGAGAGAAACAGAGTTATTCTACCACTGGAGGCTGTCTACAGAGGAGAGAAACAGAGTTATTCTACCACTGGAGGCTGTCTACAGAGGAGAGAAACAGAGTTATTCTACCACTGGAGGCTGTCTACAGAGGAGAGATACAGAGTTATTCTACCACTGGAGACTGTCTACAGAGGAGAGAAACAGAGTTATTCTACCACTGGAGACTGTCTACAGAGGTGAGAAACAGAGTTATTCTACCACTGGAGACTGTCTACAGAGGAGAGAAACAGAGTTATTCTACCACTGGAGACTGTCTACAGAGGTGAGAAACAGAGTTATTCTACCACTGGAGACTGTCTACAGAGGAGAGAAACAGAGTTATTCTGCCACTGGAGGCTGTCTACAGAGGAGAGAAACAGAGTTATTCTGCCACTGGAGGCTGTCTACAGAGGAGAGAAACAGAGTTATTCTACCACTGGAGACTGTCTACAGAGGAGAGAAACAGAGTTATTCTACCACTGGAGACTGTCTACAGAGGAGAGAAACATAGTTATTCTACCACTGGAGACTGTCTACAGAGGAGAGAAACAGAGTTATTCTACCACTGGAGACTGTCTACAGAGAGAAACAGAGTTATTCTACCACTGGAGGCTGTCTACAGAGGAGAGAAACAGAGTTATTCTACCACTGGAGACTGTCTACAGAGGAGAGAAACAGAGTTATTCTACCACTGGAGACTGTCTACAGAGAGAAACAGAGTTATTCTACCACTGGAGACTGTCTACAGAGAGAGACAGAGTTATTCTACCACTGGAGACTGTCTACAGAGGAGAGAAACAGAGTTATTCTACCACTGGAGACTGTCTACAGAGGAGAGAAACAGAGTTATTCTGCCACTGGAGACTGTCTACAGAGGAGAGAAACAGAGTTATTCTACCACTGGAGACTGTCTACAGAGGAGAGAAACATAGTTATTCTGCCACTGGAGACTGTCTACAGAGGAGAGAAACAGAGTTATTCTACCACTGGAGACTGTCTACAGAGGAGAGAAACAGAGTTATTCTACCACTGGAGACTGTCTACAGAGGTGAGAAACAGAGTTATTCTACCACTGGAGACTGTCTACAGAGGAGAGAAACAGAGTTATTGTACCACTGGAGACTGTCTACAGAGGAGAGAACCATAGTTATTCTACCACTGGAGGCTGTCTACAGAGGAGAGAAACAGAGTTATTCTACCACTGGAGGCTGTCTACAGAGGAGAGAAACAGAGTTATTCTACCACTGGAGACTGTCTACAGAGGAGAGATACAGAGTTATTCTACCACTGGAGACTGTCTACAGAGGAGAGATACAGAGTTATTCTACCACTGGAGACTGTCTACAGAGAGAAACAGAGTTATTCTACCACTGGAGGCTGTCTACAGAGGAGAGAGACAGAGTTATTCTACCACTGGAGACTGTCTACAGAGAGAAACAGAGTTATTCTGTCACTGGAGACTGTCTACAGAGGAGAGAAACAGAGTTATTCTACCACTGGAGACTGTCTACAGAGGAGAGATACAGAGTTATTCTACCACTGGAGACTGTCTACAGAGGAGAGAAACAGAGTTATTCTGCCACTGGAGACTGTCTACAGAGGAGAGAAACAGAGTTATTCTGTCACTGGAGGCTGTCTACAGAGGAGAGAAACAGAGTTATTCTACCACTGGAGGCTGTCTACAGAGGAGAGAAACAGAGTTATTCTACCACTGGAGACTGTCTACAGAGGAGAGAAACAGAGTTATTCTACCACTGGAGGCTGTCTACAGAGGAGAGAAACAGAGTTATTCTACCACTGGAGACTGTCTACAGAGTAGAGAAACAGAGTTATTCTACCACTGGAGGAGAGAAACAGAGTTATTCTACCACTGGAGGCTGTCTACAGAGGAGAGAAACAGAGTTATTCTACCACTGGAGACTGTCTACAGAGAGAAACAGAGTTATTCTACCACTGGAGACTGTCTACAGAGGAGAGAAACAGAGTTATTCTGTCACTGGAGGCTGTCTACAGAGGAGAGAAACAGAGTTATTCTACCACTGGAGACTGTCTACAGAGGAGAGAAACAGAGTTATTCTACCACTGGAGACTGTCTACAGAGGAGAGAAACAGAGTTATTCTACCACTGGAGGCTGTCTACAGAGGAGAGAAACAGAGTTATTCTACCACTGGAGACTGTCTACAGAGGAGAGAAACAGAGTTATTCTACCACTGGAGACTGTCTACAGAGGAGAGAAACAGAGTTATTCTACCACTGGAGGCTGTCTACAGAGGAGAGAAACAGAGTTATTCTACCACTGGAGACTGTCTACAGAGGAGAGAAACAGAGTTATTCTACCACTGGAGGCTGTCTACAGAGGAGAGAAACAGAGTTATTCTACCACTGGAGGCTGTCTACAGAGGAGAGAAACAGAGTTATTCTGTCACTGGAGACTGTCTACAGAGGAGAGAAACAGAGTTATTCTACCACTGGAGGCTGTCTACAGAGGAGAGAAACAGAGTTATTCTGTCACTGGAGACTGTCTACAGAGGAGAGAAACAGAGTTATTCTACCACTGGAGACTGTCTACAGAGAGAAACAGAGTTATTCTACCACTGGAGACTGTCTACAGAGGAGAGAAACAGAGTTATTCTACCACTGGAGACTGTCTACAGAGAGAAACATAGTTATTCTACCACTGGAGGCTGTCTACAGAGGAGAGAAACAGAGTTATTCTGTCACTGGAGACTGTCTACAGAGGAGAGAAACAGAGTTATTCTACCACTGGAGGCTGTCTACAGAGGAGAGAAACAGAGTTATTCTGTCACTGGAGACTGTCTACAGAGGAGAGAAACAGAGTTATTCTACCACTGGAGACTGTCTACAGAGGAGAGAGACAGAGTTTTTCTACCACTGGAGGCTGTCTACAGAGGAGAGAAACAGAGTTATTCTACCACTGGAGGCTGTCTACAGAGGAGAGAAACAGAGTTATTCTACCACTGGAGGCTGTCTACAGAGGAGAGAAACAGAGTTATTCTACCACTGGAGACTGTCTACAGAGAGAAACAGAGTTATTCTACCACTGGAGACTGTCTACAGAGGAGAGAGACAGAGTTTTTCTACCACTGGAGACTGTCTACAGAGGAGAGAAACAGAGTTATTCTACCACTGGAGACTGTCTACAGAGGAGAGAAACAGAGTTATTCTACCACTGGAGGCTGTCTACAGAGGAGAGAAACAGAGTTATTCTACCACTGGAGGCTGTCTACAGAGGAGAGAAACAGAGTTATTCTACCACTGGAGACTGTCTACAGAGAGAAACAGAGTTATTCTACCACTGGAGACTGTCTACAGAGAGAGACAGAGTTATTCTACCACTGGAGACTGTCTACAGAGGAGAGAAACAGAGTTATTCTACCACTGGAGACTGTCTACAGAGGAGAGAAACAGAGTTATTCTACCACTGGAGACTGTCTACAGAGGAGAGAAACAGAGTTATTCTACCACTGGAGACTGTCTACAGAGGAGAGAAACAGAGTTATTCTACCACTGGAGACTGTCTACAGAGAGAAACAGAGTTATTCTACCACTGGAGACTGTCTACAGAGGAGAGAAACAGAGTTATTCTGCCACTGGAGACTGTCTACAGAGGAGAGAAACAGAGTTATTCTACCACTGGAGACTGTCTACAGAGGAGAGAAACAGAGTTATTCTACCACTGGAGACTGTCTACAGAGGAGAGAAACAGGGTTATTCTACCACTGGAGGCTGTCTACAGAGGAGAGAAACAGAGTTATTCTACCACTGGAGGAGAGAAACAGAGTTATTCTACCACTGGAGGCTGTCTACAGAGGAGAGAAACAGAGTTATTCTACCACTGGAGGCTGTCTACAGAGGAGAGAAACAGAGTTATTCTACCACTGGAGACTGTCTACAGAGAGAAACAGAGTTATTCTACCACTGGAGGCTGTCTACAGAGGAGAGAAACAGAGTTATTCTACCACTGGAGGCTGTCTACAGAGGAGAGAAACAGAGTTATTCTACCACTGGAGACTGTCTACAGAGAGAAACATAGTTATTCTACCACTGGAGGCTGTCTACAGAGGAGAGAAACAGAGTTATTCTACCACTGGAGGCTGTCTACAGAGGAGAGAAACAGAGTTATTCTACCACTGGAGGCTGTCTACAGAGGAGAGAAACAGAGTTATTCTACCACTGGAGACTGTCTACAGAGGAGAGAAACATAGTTATTCTACCACTGGAGACTGTCTACAGAGGAGAGAAACAGAGTTATTCTACCACTGGAGACTGTCTACAGAGAGAAACAGAGTTATTCTGCCACTGGAGACTGTCTACAGAGGAGAGAAACAGAGTTATTCTACCACTGGAGACTGTCTACAGAGGAGAGAAACAGAGTTATTCTACCACTGGAGGCTGTCTACAGAGGAGAGAAACAGAGTTATTCTACCACTGGAGGCTGTCTACAGAGGAGAGAAACAGAGTTATTCTACCACTGGAGACTGTCTACAGAGAGAAACAGAGTTATTCTACCACTGGAGACTGTCTACAGAGAGAGACAGAGTTATTCTACCACTGGAGACTGTCTACAGAGGAGAGAAACAGAGTTATTCTACCACTGGAGACTGTCTACAGAGGAGAGAAACAGAGTTATTCTACCACTGGAGACTGTCTACAGAGGAGAGAAACAGAGTTATTCTACCACTGGAGACTGTCTACAGAGGAGAGAAACAGAGTTATTCTACCACTGGAGACTGTCTACAGAGAAAAACAGAGTTATTCTACCACTGGAGACTGTCTACAGAGGAGAGAAACAGAGTTATTCTGCCACTGGAGACTGTCTACAGAGGAGAGAAACAGAGTTATTCTACCACTGGAGACTGTCTACAGAGGAGAGAAACAGAGTTATTCTACCACTGGAGACTGTCTACAGAGGAGAGAAACAGGGTTATTCTACCACTGGAGGCTGTCTACAGAGGAGAGAAACAGAGTTATTCTACCACTGGAGGAGAGAAACAGAGTTATTCTACCACTGGAGGCTGTCTACAGAGGAGAGAAACAGAGTTATTCTACCACTGGAGGCTGTCTACAGAGGAGAGAAACAGAGTTATTCTACCACTGGAGACTGTCTACAGAGAGAAACAGAGTTATTCTACCACTGGAGGCTGTCTACAGAGGAGAGAAACAGAGTTATTCTACCACTGGAGGCTGTCTACAGAGGAGAGAAACAGAGTTATTCTACCACTGGAGACTGTCTACAGAGAGAAACATAGTTATTCTACCACTGGAGGCTGTCTACAGAGGAGAGAAACAGAGTTATTCTACCACTGGAGGCTGTCTACAGAGGAGAGAAACAGAGTTATTCTACCACTGGAGGCTGTCTACAGAGGAGAGAAACAGAGTTATTCTACCACTGGAGACTGTCTACAGAGGAGAGAAACATAGTTATTCTACCACTGGAGACTGTCTACAGAGGAGAGAAACAGAGTTATTCTACCACTGGAGACTGTCTACAGAGAGAAACAGAAACAGGCCTCTCTCTCTCCAACAGAGAGGAGAGGGGGAGCTGTTGATTCGTCACCTTCACAACCTGCTGTAAATCTCTGAAGGGGGAAACTTTGTCTCTCTACCATTTAGTATTGGGATTGGAATGTCTTTTGTCTAGAGAGACTTTTGCCCAAAACTCTAACTTTGGAACAGTATTTCTAACATCCAAATGTAGAATGTAGAATGCAGAATGTAGAATGTAGAATGTTGAATTTAGAATGTTGAATGTAGAATGCAGAATGTATATGTCAAGTTTCCATCCAATAGACACTGTAAAATGAAGATAATATTTTTGTTAAATTTGATTCAAATTTTCTTTCGAGTACATAGTTTTGATGATACATTGCCCAGTAAGTAGCCACGCCCGAGGGACCTCAGAGAGCGTTTCAGCATGACGGTAACACCCCATTTTTACCAGAGTGTATAAAGGATTGGCTAAGAATTAACATATCAGACCAGAACATTTCTGTGTTGCTGCTGGCGTGTAAAGTGGTCAGGAGCTGAACCCTGAAAAATCAACCTTTAGACCAGAAAGATGTGAGACCATGGAAACGGTTAGAACTTAACCTCAACACGAGGTGAAGAAGATAAACTCACCTTCCTTTAGACCAGAGAGACGAAGAGCTGCAGCTCATGTCCATCTTGGTCCGAATCCTGAGTGCCAACACGAGGAGGAAGAGGCGAGAAGCTCACCTTAGACAATCACTGGTACAGCTGATTAGCTGTCTTAAGTCAGATATCGAGAAAAACGAATCTAAAGGACTATCTTGCTATGCTCATCACCAACTCTCATCACTGTTGACATGGCTGGTTATCTTCCAGAGTGAACAATAGTAGAAGACGGGAAAGGGAAACCCCTTTCGGACAATCAGAGCCAAACAGCTGGAAGGTCAACAACTTTCCGAAAAGGCTAAGTTCCGACCGAGATAAACGAAGAAATACATTCATTATTTCTTATACCGAACGGGCGGTGGTTCGTGTGCAAAGTATGCGATTAATGGGAGAATAGTTATGGAATGTGATCATGATAAGTGTCCATTTCAAGCCGTCATATCTTGTTAGTCCACTAGGGACTTTTGTGTCATGCAAGTATGTGTGTGTTCTGTTATTATTTAGTTAGTTAGTAATTGTTAGTAAATTGTATAGTACTGAATAATGATCAAGGTTGGGGTTCTTGCAGATCCAAGAAGGTTACGACTGTTCAGAATGAGAATTGATATGAGGTAATGATTAATAAGTGACTGTTCAGAAAGAAAATTGATATGAGGTAATGATTAATAAGTGACTGTTCAGAATGAGACTGATATGAGTTAATGATTAATAAGTGACTGTTATTTATATATATCTTATATAGCTTCTAGAGTTTAATTTGGGAGATGATAACTCATTAAACAACTTATTCTGTGGTGCCCCAAATCTTAATGAGTTAATTGTTTCATGATTAATTTAATTGGGTAACAATTAAACATAGTTAGTGGATTTAAGCAAAAACATTCATCAGATTAATGAAAGTCAAGTCACGACAGTCAAGTGGAGTTAAAAACTGAACCATAGTGGAGACAGGCTGGATCTCTGGGGAAGTTGACAGTAGCATAGAGGAGACAGGCTGGATCTCTGGGGAAGTTGACAGTAGCATAGTGGAGACAGGCTGGATCTCTGGGGAAGTTGACAGTAGCATAGTGGAGACAGGCTGGATCTCTGGGGAAGTTGACAGTAGCACAGTGGAGTCAGGCTGGATCTCTGGGGAAGTTGACAGTAGCATACGTCACACTGTCTGGAGCCTCTCCACCTCCAACGTTGGAGTAGATGTCCTCTGGACAAGGATTGGTTGCCTTGGCATAGATGGTGGTGGTATCACAGGCTGTATCTGGGTTATGATTGGTTCCTGTGGCATAGATGGGGTTGGTGATGGTTCCTGTGTCTGGATCCTGGTTGGTTGTCATGGAGTCAGACACCAACAGTCTGGCAGAGTGTTTAGATGCTGAAGAGGAAAACAAACAGATGATTTATTGTTGATGATTATTTATTTATGTTTTGTTATTAAATGTTTTTATTTATAAAACCTTTACAAATGTTTTGACATATTTGTTAAATCTTTAAATAATGATTGTGTGTGATAACTAGTGTACCTGTTGGTCTCCTGTCTCTGTCTCTCCTCTGTCTAAAGAACATGAACAGCAGCAGACCCAGCAGTAGTAGAACAACACCCAGACCAACACCAGAGAACATCACATCACCTAGAACACCCAGACCAACACCAGAGAACATCACATCACCTAGAACACCCAGACCAACACCAGAGAACATCACATCACCTAGAACACCCAGACCAACACCAGAGAACATCACATCACCTAGAACACCCAGAGACAGTACTCAGGCATAATGTAACAGTGATGGTACATTTAGCTAGTCTCTAATGTACTGTACTTCTGTGTTTCTTCATTTCAGAGGGAGGGAGGAGGGAAGACAACATCAGACAGAGAAACAGGTGGTGTTGAGGAGAGCAGAACATAGAGAGGAATTGTTAATGAGGTATCAATAGTCACAGTCAGATTATTCAATCTAATATGAAGTATCAGGCAAAGTCAATGTGTTTTTGTTGTGGTTCAATGTTATTCACTGTCTAGAGGTGGAAGATGTAATGACTAGTTTCTACCACAAGGTGGTGTGTCTTTAGATTCATAGTTGTAGTTATTGAGGGAAGGATGCTTGGTAGTTGTAGTCCATGTTACAGTATGGTGCTTGGTAGTTGTAGTCCATGTTACAGTATGGTGCTTGGTAGTTGTAATCCATGTTATATATTGTACTTGGTATTTGTAGTCCATGTTACAGTATGGTGCTTGGTAGTTGTAGTCCATGTTACAGTATGGTGCTTGGTAGTTGTAGTCCATGTTACAGTATGGTGCTTGGTAGTTGTAATCCATGTTATATATTGTACTTGGTAGTTGTAGTCCATGTTACAGTATGGTGCTTGGTAGTTGTAGTCCATGTTACAGTATGGTGCTTGGTAGTTGTAGTCCATGTTACAGTATGGTGCTTGGTAGTTGTAATCCATGTTATATATTGTACTTGGTAGTTGTAGTCCATGTTACAGTATGGTGCTTGGTAGTTGTAGTCCATGTTACAGTATGGTGCTTGGTAGTCATAGTCCATGTTACAGTATGGTGCTTGGTAGTTGTAGTCCATGTTACAGTATGGTGCTTGGTAGATGTAATCCATGTTATATATTGTACTTGGTAGTTGTAGTCCATGTTATAATAGAATGGGCCAGCGGTCTAAGGCCCTGCATCTCAGTGCTTGATGTGTCACTACAGACACCCTGGTTTGATTCCAGGCTGTGTCACAAACGGCCGTGATTGGGAGTCCCATACGGCGGTGCACAATTGGCCCAGCATAGTCTGGGTTTGGCCGGTGTAGGCCGTCATTGTAAATAAGAATTTGTTCTGAACTGACTTCCCTAGTTAAATAAAGGTTAAATATATATTTATTTTTTTAAAGACCATGTTACAATATGATGCTTGGTAGTTGTAGTTCATTTTACAGTATGGTGCTTGGTAGTTGTAGTTTATCTCTAAGTGTCATGTGGTGCCGAGGGTTCATTATGTTACCATGGTGAAGCTGTTGTTACCTTGTGTTCTAGTCATGTCTGTGGTGGTGATGCTGTTGTTACCTTGTGTTCTAGTCATGTCTGTGGTGGTATTGTTGTTACCTTGTGTTCTAGTCTTGTCTGTGGTGGTGATGCTGTTGTTACCTTGAGTTCTAGTCTTGTCTGTGGTGGTGATGCTGTTGTTACCTTGTGTTCTAGTCATGTCTGTGGTGGTGATGCTGTTGTTACCTTGCGTTCTAGTCATGTCTGTGGTGGTGATGCTGTTGTTACCTTGTGTTCTAGTCATGTCTGTGGTGGTGATGCTGTTGTTACCTTGTGTTCTAGTCATGTCTGTGGTGGTGATGCTGTTGTTACCTTGTGTTCTAGTCATGTCTGTGGTGGTGATGCTGTTGTTACCTTGTGTTCTAGTCATGTCTGTGGTGGTGATGTTGTTGTTACCTTGTGTTCTAGTCATGTCTGTGGTGGTGATGCTGTTGTTACCTTGTGTTCTAGTCATGTCTGTGGTGGTGATGCTGTTGTTACCTTGTGTTCTAGTCATGTCTGTGGTGGTGATGCTGTTACCTTGTGTTCTAGTCTTGTCTGTGGTGGTGATGCTGTTGTTACCTTGTGTTCTAGTCATGTCTGTGGTGGTGATGCTGTTGTTACCTTGTGTTCTAGTCTTGTCTGTGGTGGTGATGCTGTTGTTACCTTGTGTTCTAGTCATGTCTGTGGTGGTGATGCTGTTGTTACCTTGTGTTCTAGTCATGTCTGTGGTGATGCTGTTGTTACCTTGTGTTCTAGTCATGTCTGTGGTGGTGATGCTGCTGTTACCTTGTGTTCTAGTCATGTCTGTGGTGGTGATGCTGTTGTTACCTTGTGTTCTAGTCATGTCTGTGGTGGTGATGCTGTTGTTACCTTGTGTTCTAGTCATGTCTGTGGTGGTGATGCTGTTACCTTGTGTTCTAGTCTTGTCTGTGGTGGTGATGCTGTTGTTACCTTGTGTTCTAGTCATGTCTGTGGTGGTGATGTTGTTGTTACCTTGTGTTCTAGTCATGTCTGTGGTGATGCTGTTACCTTGTGTTCTAGTCTTGTCTGTGGTGGTGATGCTGTTGTTACCTTGTGTTCTAGTCATGTCTGTGGTGGTGATGCTGCTGTTACCTTGTGTTCTAGTCATGTCTGTGGGTGGTGATGTTGTTCCTACTGTTCCATTGGTCCTAGCTGTTCCAAGCCCTCCAACAATGAATGAATGAATGAGAGAGAGAGAGAGAGAGAGAGAGAGAGAGAGAGAGAGAGAGAGAGAGAGAGAGAGAGAGAGAGAGAGAGAGAGAGAGAGAGAGAGAGAGAGAGAGAGAGAGAGAGAGAGAGAGAGAGAGAGAGAGAGAGAGAGAGAGAGAGAGAGAGAGAGAGAGTACTTGTTACCGTGTGTGGTTTGGGTTGTGTGTTTCTGAGACTGAAAGTAGTACCCACTCTGTGTGTTTCAGAGGAAGTGGTGTGAACCTTGACCTACAATGACTGTAAATACTAGTCTTTCAATACAGAACCTCTCTGAGTAGTTACAATACTAAAGATAATGACTATAACTACTAGTCTCTCAATACAGAACCTCTCTGAGTACAGTTAAAATACTAAAGATAATGACTGTAACTACTAGTCTCTCAATACAGAACCTCTCTGAGTACAGTTACAATACTAAAGATAATGACTGTAACTACTAGTCTCTAATACAGCACCTCTCTAAGTACAGTTACAATACTAAAGATAATGACTGTAACTACTAGTCTCTCAATACAGAACCTCTCTGAGTAGTTACAATACTAAAGATAATGACTATAACTACTAGTCTCTAATACAGAACCTCTCTGAGTACAGTTACAATACTAAAGATAATGACTGTAA
The DNA here is from genome assembly GCF_016432855.1 of Salvelinus namaycush. Classification (NCBI taxonomy): domain Eukaryota; kingdom Metazoa; phylum Chordata; class Actinopteri; order Salmoniformes; family Salmonidae; genus Salvelinus; species Salvelinus namaycush. The sequence continues at coordinate 116,148 of NC_052345.1, read as the reverse complement.
CTACTAGTCTCCAATACAGAACCTCTCTGAGTACAGTTACAATACTAAAGATAATGACTGTACCTACTAGTCTCTAATACAGAACCTCTCTGAGTACAGTTACAATACTAAAGATAATGACTATAACTACTAGTCTCTCATTACAGAACCTCTCTGAGTACAGTTACAATACTAAAGATAATGACTGTACCTACTAGTCTCTAATACAGAACCTCTATGAGTACAGTTACAATACTAAAGATAATGACTGTACCTACTAGTCTCTAATACAGAACCTCTCTGAGTACAGTTACAATACTAAAGATAATGACTGTACCTACTAGTCTCTAATACAGAACCTCTCTGAGTACAGTTACAATACTAAAGATAATGGCTATAACTACTAGTCTCTAATACAGAACCTCTATGAGTACAGTTACAATACTAAAGATAATGACTATAACTACTAGTCTCTAATACAGAACCTCTCTGAGTACAGTTACAATACTAAAGATAATGACTATAACTACTAGTCTCTAATACAGAACCTCTCTGAGTAGTTACAATACTAAAGATAATGACTGAACAGATTATAGGGACTAAATAACATGGATTAATATCAGTGACTGGGGGAGAGGGAGATGTGAGAGGGGGAGAGGAGAGAGTGGAGATGAGGAGATGTGATAGGGGGAGAGGAGAAGAGGAGATGTGAGAGAGAGATGTGAGGGGGAGAGGAGGAGATGTGAGGGGGAGAAAAAAAGGAGGATAGAAAGACAGAGAGAAAGATAACAGAGGAGGGACAGAGATAGATGGAGAGAGAGAGAGATGTAGGCCTACAGATAAGTGTGTAGGCTATAGAGAGCAGTTCTACTGAGGGTAATATACCTGCTGTGGAGTTTGAGGAGTCAGTTGTCATGGTGATGTTTGTTGATGGGTGTGTCGTGGAGAGGAGAGGTCTGGAGGTGACGGAGCCAGGGTTGGGAGGAACAGGAGCTGTAGAGAGAGATAGAGAGATAGAGAGTCATGGAGAGAGAGAGTGAGAAAAAGAGAGAGAACGAAAGAGAAAGAGAGAGAGAGAGAGAGTGAGGGAAAGAGACAGAGATATAATGCATCAACACAAATATATAATGTGTAAAATATAATCCTCCACATAAACACACTGATAGAAGGTCTTAGACACCAACCTCCGTCCACAGTGATCCTGACTTCAGTCTTGTTATACCACCACCATGTGTTGATTTCACACCAGTAGGTCCCTGAATCCTCTAGGATCAGGTTAGTGATGGTCACAGTGAAGACTCTTCTCTCTGTGTTGTCAAACAGAGAGAATCTCCCTTCATGAGACAAGGCTGGGTGCTGATGTTTCTGGGTTTTGATCACGTCAACCCGGTAGGCCCAGATCCCTTTAGAGAGGTACTTCTGGTTTGTCTCAAACCCCCGGTCATAAGGACACTGAATGCTATATTTTCCTCCTTCTTTCCCTCTCTTTGGGATCACTGATGACATCACACAGCTCACAGCTATGAAACAACCAAAGAAACACATTCACATCATCTCTACAATATCAGTTGTCATAGTCACCATGTTTCACAGACAGTCAGGTGAGGGAGATAGTTGAGTGACAGGTAGAGAATGTTTAATAATCTGGGACTGAGTGATACAGTACATTTATGTGTTCAGGACTACAGCAATACAGTAAAACAGTGTTGAAGGATAAAGTAAAGTACAGTATTGATCACTGTAGCGTACAATCATACATGCCAAGAATTGGGTGCTGTGTTCAGTGAGTAACACAGTTCAATATGGGGTGTGTATTAATGTATTGAGGTCTGATAGTAACAGTTCAATATGGGGTGTGTATTAATGTATTGAGGTCTGATAGTAACAGTTCAATATGTGGTGTGTATTAATGTATTGAGGTCTGATAGTAACAGTTCAATATGGGGTGTGTATTAATGTATTGAGGTCTGATAGTAACAGTTCAATATGGGGTGTGTATTAATGTATTGAGGTCTGATAGTAACAGTTCAATATGTGGTGTGTATTAATGTATTGAGGTCTGATAGTAACAGTTCAATATGGGGTGTGTATTAATGTATTGAGGTCTGATAGTAACAGTTCAATATGGGGTGTGTATTAATGTATTGAGGTCTGATAGTAACAGTTCAATATGGGGTGTGTATTAATGTATTGAGGTCTGATAGTAACAGTTCAATATGGGGTGTGTATTAATGTATTGAGGTCTGATAGTAACAGTTCAATATGGGGTGTGTATTAATGTAATATATTCTAATAGGACTCACCACAGAGGAGGCTGATGTTGACAGACATCAGATTCCTCATTCTTCTCTCTGGCTTCCCTCCTATGTTGTACCAATTATAATGTACTCCACTCATTCAGACTTTCTCCCAGTCCCTCCTAGTAGCTATGAACACAACTCTAACCATGTTTAAGAGTTCTGGTAGCTGTTTAGTCCAGAAACACAAACCCCAAACCACACACGTAAACAAGTACGCAGGCGCATTCTCTCTCTCTCTCTCTCTCTCTCTCTCTCTCTCTCTCTCTCTCTCTCTCTCTCTCTCTCTCTCTCTCTCTCTCTCTCTCTCTCTCTCTCTCTCTCTCTCTCTCTCTCTCTCTCTCTCTCTCTCTCTCTCTCTCTCTCTCTCTCTCTCTCTCTCTCTCTCTCTCTCTCGTCAGTTCCTCTTTCTCTACTGTATGTTGATATCTGGGGTTTTCGTTCATGTCATTGTGTGTGTCAGTTCTCTTTAGACAAACATGCACACACACACACTTATATTTGGGTGTTTGTTTGAATAAATATACATGAATATGGACACTTGGTTAAGTTTAAGTTTATCTTAAATTATACAATGAGTGGGTATAATCCTTGACGCTGATTGGTTAAAACCTCATTCCAGCCGGTGTCTATTTCACAAGTTACCACCAGCTAAAGCTCTGATGTTGAAATGCCTATTTACTCTCTTCCATCTCACTGCGCAATTCACTGTCTCATCAGCCCAGCCAGGCAATTTATGAACTTGATCTCCACTGTAAAAAGCATCTAGACATTATTTCACATTTCTTTTAGACTAGCAATTGGTTTTCAACAGTGGAGATTTGTATAAACGTTGCTGTCTGTCTCTTTGACATGTGCAACATTGTTTCAATATTGAAATTGGATCTCCAGCTGTCACATCGTAATGAACGAGCAGCAGTTGGGAGTCGGGTTAAGACAGGCAGGCGGCCATCTTTTCACAGACGGTCAAAATCATGAATCTGCAACATGTTCATGGATATTTACAAATAAATGTCAATAGAAAACTGGTCAAATGAAATACAGATAGTTTGCAGTCTTTCCAGTTTCAGTTTGAAGTGATTGTGTTGCTGTGTTGTTGGCTAGCTCCTCTGTTGTTGGCTAGCTCCTCTGTTGTTGGCTAGCTCCTGTGAACAACAGTGTCCTGACGAGAGAGCACATTTTCTATGCCAGGCGAAATCGTGCCTCATTAGATCATTGTTATGGATGTATCCAAATAAATGTCACTAGAAAATAGCTTAAACAAATACAGCTACTTTGCTGTTATTCTGGCTGCACTGTTCTACGTGACTGTAGTTGGCTAGCTACCAAGTTGGCTAGCTACCAAGCAACCATAGTTGGCGAACTACCAAGCAAGGGACCAGAACGTTACCAGCCAGTATGGCAATAGAACATTTAGAACCAATGACTGGGTCACGTCCATAGATACAGAACAAAAAGACTGAACGACTGGGTCGCGTCCGTAGATACAGAACAAAAAGACTGAACGACTGGGTCACGTCCATAGATAAAGAACAAAAAGACTGAACGACTGTGTCACGTCTCTAGATACAGAACAAAAAGACTGAACGACTGGGTCGCATCCATAGATACAGAATGAAAAGACTGAATGACTGGGTCACGTCCATAGATACAGAACAAAATGACTGAACGACTGGGTCACGTCCATAGATACAGAATGAAATGACTGAACGACTGGGTCGCGTCCGTAGATACAGAACAAAATGACTGAACGACTGGGTCACGTCTATAGATACAGAACAAAAAGACTGAACGACTGGGTCACGTCCATAGATACAGAACAAAATGACTGAACGACTGGGTCACGTCTATAGATACAGAACAAAAAGACTGAACGACTGGGTCACGTCCATAGATACAGAATGAAATGACTGAACGACTGGGTCGCGTCCGTAGATACAGAACAAAATGACTGAACGACTGGGTCACGTCCATAGATACAGAACGAAATGACTGAACGACTGGGTCGCGTCCATAGATACAGAACAAAAAGACTGAACGACTGGGTCACGTCCATAGATACAGAACAAAATGACTGAACGACTGGGTCGCGTCCATAGATACAGAACAAAATGACTGAACGACTGGGTCACGTCCATAGATACAGAATGAAATGACTGAACGACTGGGTCGCGTCCGTAGATACAGAACAAAATGACTGAACGACTGGGTCACGTCCATAGATACAGAATGAAATGACTGAACGACTGGGTCGCGTCCGTAGATACAGAACAAAAAGACTGAACGACTGGGTCACGTCCATAGATACAGAACAAAAAGACTGAACGACTGGGTCGCGTCCGTAGATACAGAACAAAAAGAACTAACGACTGGGTCGCGTCCGTAGATACAGAACAAAAAGACTGAACGACTGGGTCGCGTCCGTAGATACAGAACAAAAAGACTGAACGACTGGGTCACGTCCATAGATACAGAACAAAATGACTGAACGACTGGGTCACGTCCATAGATACATAACAAAAAGACTGAACGACTGGGTCGCGTCCATAGATACAGAATGAAATGACTGAACGACTGGGTCGCGTCCGTAGATACAGAACAAAATGACTGAACGACTGGGTCACGTCTATAGATACAGAACAAAAAGACTGAACGACTGGGTCACGTCCATAGATACAGAACAAAATGACTGAACGACTGGGTCACGTCTATAGATACAGAACAAAAAGACTGAACGACTGGGTCACGTCCATAGTTACAGAATGAAATGACTGAACGACTGGGTCGCGTCCGTAGATACAGAACAAAAAGACTGAACGACTGGGTCACGTCCATAGATACAGAACAAAAAGACTGAACGACTGGGTCACGTCCATAGATACATAACAAAAAGACTGAACGACTGGGTCGCGTCCATAGATACAGAATGAAATGACTACACCCTACACTGCTCCTGTTACAGTACCTTCACTACACCCTACACTACCTTCACTACACCCTACACTACCTTCACTACACCCTACACTACTCCTGTTACAGTACCTTCACTACACCCTACACTACTCCTGTTACAGTACCTTCACTACACCCTACACTACTCCTGTTACAGTACCTTCACTACACCCTACACTACTCCTGTTATAGTACCTTCCCTACACCCTACACTACCTTCACTACACCCTACACTACACCCTACTCTACTCATGTTACAGTACCTTCACTACACCCGACACTACTCCTGTCACAGTACCTTCACTACACCCTACACTACTCCTGTTACAATACGTTCACTACACCCTACACTACTCCTGTTACAGTACCTTCACTACACCCTACACTACTCCTGTCACAGTACCTTCACTACACCCTACACTACTCCTGTTACAGTACCTTCACTACACCCTACACTACTCCTGTTACAGTACCTTCACTACACCCTACACTACTCCTGTCTCAGGACCTTCACTACACCCTACACTACTCCTGTCACAGGACCTTCACTACACCCTACACTACTCCTGTTACAGTACCTTCACTACACCCTACACTACTTCTGTTCCAGTACCTTCACTACACCCTACACTACTCCTGTCACAGTACCTTCACTACACCCTACACTACTCCTGTCACAGGACCTTCACTACACTACTCCTGTTACAGTACCTTCACTACACCCTACACTACTCCTGTCACAGGACCTTCACTACTCCTGTTACAGTACCTTCACTATACTACTCCTGTTACAGTACCTTCACTGCACCCTACACTACTCCTGTCACAGTACCTTCACTACACCCTACACTACTCCTGTTACAGTACCTTCACTACACCCTACACTACTCCTGTTACAGTACCTTCACTACACCCTACACTACTCCTGTTACAGTACATTCACTACACCCTACACTACTCATGTTACAGTACCTTCACTACACCCTACACTACTCCTGTCACAGTACCTTCACTACACCCTACACTACTCCTGTTACAGTACCTTCACTACACACTACACTACTCCTGTTACAGTACCTTCACTACACCCTACACTACTTATGTTACAGTACCTTCACTACACCCTACACTACTCCTGTCACAGGACCTTCACTACTCCTGTTACAGTACCTTCACTACACTACTTATGTTACAGTACCTTCACTACACCCTACACTACTCCTGTTACAGTACCTTCACTACACCCTACACTACTCCTGTTACAGTACCTTCACTATACCCTACACTACTCCTGTTACAGTACCTTCACTAAACCCTACACTACTCCTGTTACAGTACCTTCACTACTCCTGTTACAGTACCTTCACTACACTACTCCTGTTACAGTACCTTCACTACACCCTACACTACTCCTGTTACAGTACCTTCACTACACCCTACACTACTCCTGTTACAGTACCTTCACTACACCCTACACTACTCCTGTCACAGGACCTTCACTACTCCTGTTACAGTACCTTCACTACACTACTCCTGTTACAGTACCTTCACTACACCCTACACTACTCCTGTTACAGTACCTTCACTACTCCTGTTACAGTACCTTCACTACACTACTCCTGTTACAGTACCTTCACTACACCCTACACTACTCCTGTTACAGTACCTTCACTACACCCTACACTACTCCTGTCACAGTACCTTCACTACACCCTACACTACTCCTGTTACAGTACCTTCACTACACCCTACAGTACTCCTGTTACAGTACCTTCACTACACCCTACACTACTCCTGTTACAGTACCTTCACTACACCCTACACTACTCCTGTTACAGTACCTTCACTACACCCTACACTACTCCTGTTACAGTACCTTCACTACACCCTACACTACTCCTGTTACAGTACCTTCACTACACACTACACTACTCCTGTTACAGTACCTTCACTACACCCTACAGTACTCCTGTTACAGTACCTTCACTACACCCTACAGTACTCCTGTTACAGTACCTTCACTACACCCTACAGTACTCCTGTTACAGTACCTTCACTACACCCTACAGTACTCCTGTTACAGTACCTTCACTACACCCTACAGTACTCCTGTTACAGTACCTTCACTACACCCTACACTACTCCTGTTATAGTACCTTCACTACACTCTACACTACTCCTGTTACAGTACCTTCAATACACCCTACTCTAAGTATGTTGTCTATCACTAGCTGCACGTCATCAGAGAGCGACGCATGTTTGTTGTTGTTGAATGCTGTAAAGCATTAAAAACAATCAAGCAACCCAGAAAAGTGCTAACAATACCCAATATTAACATATGTAGCCTAAGAAACAAGGTCCAATAGGTCAATAACTTGCTTGTAACATATGACATTCATATTCTGACTATCTCTGAAACTCACTTAGATAATACCTTTGATGATACAGTGGTAGCAATACATGGTTATAACATCTACCGAAAAGACAGAAATGCCACTGGAGGCGCTGTTGTGGTCCATATTCAGAACCACATTCCTGTAAAGCTTAGGGACGATTTAATGTAAATAGGGCTAGGGGACAACTTCCGATGAAACTGGAGGGCGCGCAATTTAAATAAATAATCATGATATTGAACATTTAGGTACATACAAGTGATTTATATCGGTTGAAAGCTTAAATTCCTGTTAATCTAACTGCACTGTCCGATTTACAGTCGATATTACAGCAAAAGCATGCCATGGGATTGTTTGAGGACGGCGCCCAACATCTAAATATTTTTCCACCGGCACAGGTTTCATAAATTCACAAATAGTGGTTAAATATTCACTTACTTGTTGAAAATCTTCCTCTGATTTGTCATCCAAAGGGTCCCAGCGTTAACATGTAGTGTTGTTTTGTTAGATAAAATCCTTCTTTATATCCCAAAAATTCTCTTTAGTTGGCGCCATCGATTTGAGTAATACACCCGTTCAACATGCAGAGAAAGGAATCCGAAAATGTAACCCTAAACTTTGTTTCAACAAGTCAAAATATACTTTCAACAAGTTTCAATATACTCCTCAGACACCCTAAAATGTAATCAAACTATAATATTTCTTACGGAAAGAAGAATGTTCAATAGGAAACCGATTTTAGCAGGTGCGTCTTGTCTTCATGGCGCCAAAACACAAATTTCCAAGACTGTGTCCCTATTCTAAAACTGATATTTCTTATTCGTTTTGGAAGTTACAAGCCTGAAACCTTGAACATAGACTGCTGACACCCTGTGGAAGCCATAGGAATTGCACTACACCCTAGTAGTCGGACGCCGCTCTGGTCTGGTGGAAGACTCCGCTCTCTCTCTCTGGCTTTTCAGTGTGTATGTGTGTATATCTCAGGTGGTTCTAGTCGACACTCTTCCTCTACATGTCCAGACACACACACACACTGAAAAACACACACTACACACACACACTCACACACAAATACACACACATACACATACACACAATAATACTCCATATTCACGCTGTTTTAAACATTTCGATGAGTTTTTATGAAATGCTTTAAAAGGCACAGTTTATGTACATATACAATAGCTATGTAAATCTCAAAGATACAGTTAACTATTATGGTATTACTGTCTTCATTATTATAACAGACTAAATGAAGGAAAAATTATATGATAAAACACAAACATATAACAGACTAAATGAAGCAAAAATTATATGATAAAACACAAACAATAATGTTGGTTGATTTTCACAAAATGTGGAACTAAAAGTGATTTTGAAGCCAGATGTTCCTATTTTACATATATTATATACAGTAAAACCACGTGAGCTGTTGTAATACAAAATGTCAAGGAGGATTTGAAACAGGAAAGGGATTGTTTTCTTCATGTCATTCCAAGATGGCGGCTCTGTGGTGACAACCCTTCATCTCTCTACAGGGAGCTTCTCTTCATCCCAGATGTCACCTTGTTCTCTATAGAACACTGCCTTTGACCAGGGTCCATATGGGGGAAGATAATAGGATGTCATTTGGGATGCATCTCTTGTAAAGATTATATACTACTACATTATTTTGGGTGGCTGGGCTGTAGAGTAGATGGTGTCTTCTGGAGTGTCTTTAGAGAGGTCTACAGCAGGGTATCTTGTAGATTCTACAGTATCTTTGGGTAGTTGGGCTGTAGAGTAGATGGCATCTTCTGGAGTGTCTTTAGAGAGGTCTTCAGCAGGGTATCTTCTAGATTCTACAGTATCTTTGGGTAGTTGGGCTGTAGAGTAGATGGCATCTTCTGGAGTGTCTTTAGAGAGGTCTACAGCAGGGTATCTTGTAGATTCTACATTATTTTGGGTGGCTGGGCTGTAGAGTAGATGGCATCTTCTGGAGTGTCTTTAGAGAGGTCTACAGCAGGGTATCTTGTAGATTCTACATTATTTTGGGTGGCTGGGTTGTAGAGTAGATGGCATCTTCTGGAGTGTCTTTAGAGAGGTCTACAGCAGGGTATCTTGTAGATTCTACATTATTTTGGGTGGCTAGGCTGTAGAGTAGATGGCATCTTCTGGAGTGTCTTTAGAGAGGTCTACAGCAAGGTATCTTGTAGATTCTACAGTATCTTTGGGTAGCTGGGCAGTAGAGTAGATGGCATCTTCTGGAGTGTCTTTAGAGAGGTCTTCAGCAGGGTATCTTGTAGATTCTACAGTATCTTTGGGTAGCTGGGCTGTAGAGTAGATGGCATCTTCTGGAGTGTCTTTAGAGAGGTCTTCAGCAGGGTATCTTGTAGATTCTACAGTATCTTTGGGTGGCTGGGCTGTAGAGTAGATGGCATCTTCTGGAGTGTCTTTAGAGAGGTCTTCAGCAGGGTATCTTGTAGATTCTACAGTATCTTTGGGTAGCTGGGCAGTAGAGTAGATGGCATCTTCTGGAGTGTCTTTAGAGAGGTCTACAGCAGGGTATCTTGTAGATTCTACAGTATCTTTGGGTAGTTGGGCTGTAGAGTAGATGGCATCTTCTGGAGTGTCTTTAGAGAGGTGTACAGCAGGGTATCTTGTAGATTCTACAGTATCTTTGGGTAGCTGGGCTGTAGAATAGATGGAATCATCCTGGGATCCACTGGCTGTTGGAGGTCTTGAAGAGACTCCAGAATCTTTGGGTAGATCCACACTGGAGTAGATGAGAGAAGCTGTTTGATCTGCAGTAGAATAGCTTGGATTTATATCATCTTTGTGGCAGCTAGCGTTAGCATAGATGTCACAGTGTGCGACACTGGTAGCATGGCCAGCAGGGTAGGTTGTAGAAGGTCGGCTGGCAGGGTAGGTTGTAGAGACTTGGCCAGCAGGGTAGGATGTAGAGTTGGTAGGTGAGTTGACATTGGAGTTGACTGAAGAGATGACCACAGGGAGTGTGTCTGTCTGTCTGTCTGCCTCTCTGATCTCCTCATACACACAGTCAACCTGCAAACAGAACCATTGACAATAAATGCATGTTTAGATATGAAAAGAAGTGGAGGCCCTCAACCATCATCATGTTAGCCACTGTTTATCTTTGTGGAATGATAACAGACTACAGTAGAATCCCACTAGAGGCTGTAGACTCACACACTCAACACTTAGATGGTTAGTTTACCACCTCCCTGTCTATCAACTCTACACTACAAGTTATTATGGACACGCACCGACCGACCGATCCGACCGACCGACCGACCGACCGGCACGCACGCACGCACGCACGCACGCACGCACGCACGCACGCACGCACGCACACACACACACACACACACACCCTTGTATCTCTCAGCTCTCCAGTAGGGTCAGGTTGTGTGTTGGAGGAGACTGGTGGTGGTGTTCTCCTGGTTCCTCTCCTCTGTCTGTAGGACAGGAGCAGGACCAGTCCTAACACTGTCACCATGACTACCAGACCAGCACTGGGCCACACCATCAGACCTGATCACAGACAAGAGGAGAGACTTTACAGAGTACTGTATATATTATAGATACCATCAGACCTGACCACAGACAGGAGGAGAGACTTTACAGAGTACTGTATATATCATAGATACCATCAGACCTGACCACAGACAGGAGGAGAGACTTTACATAGGACTGTATATATTATAGATAACATGAATTATAGCATGAATTACAACGTTCATTCGATCAGTTGACAGACAGACAGACAGACAGACAGACAGACAGACAGACAGACAGACAGACAGACAGACAGACAGACAGACAGACAGACAGACAGACAGACAGACAGACAGACAGACAGACAGACAGACAGACAGACAGACAGACAAACAGACAGACAGACAAACAGACAAACAGACAGACAGACAGACAGGAAATAAAGATGTGATAATGGAGGAGCCAAAACCTAAAGTGTTACATGAAACTTACCAGCCCTCTGACTATGTCCTGCACCAGGAGAGTCCAATGTAGGATCATCTAGAGAGAGAGAGAGAGAGAGAGAGAGAGAGAGAGAGAGAGAGAGAGAGAGAGAGAGAGAGAGAGAGAGAGAGAGAGAGAGAGAGAGAGAGAGAAATTATTTCCTCCAGCATTTAATATAACAGAACATGAGTTGTAATGTCTGAGATGAGAGATTCATCATACCTGCTCTTGACGAAGAGTGAACACTGATTTCACCAGATGTCAGAAACATTGTAGAGATGTTAGATAATGTTGCAGAGGGGTTTGGGAGGGTTGTGGAGATGTTGGAGGACGTTGCAGAGAGGTTTGTGGAGAAATGAGGTCTGGAGGTGACAGTTGATGGTTTAGGAGGAGCTGTGTGTAAAACAAAAGAACTGGTATCCACAAATACTGTCACCATTTTGCTTTTCTCTAATGAAGTCATGAAGCCTGTAACCAAGCCAAGACAAATATGATTGAGTGTTAACTTACCATCTGTAACTGTGAGACGCACCTCTTGGTATGAATCTTTAATAGATCTGTCCAGTCCACACCAGTAGGTTCCAGAGTCTGACTTCATCAGGTTCTTGATGGTAACAGTGAAGTCTCCATATCTATTGTCATGTATGGAATATCTTCCTCTCTCAATATAGTTCTTGTTCTTCTGAGTTTGAACCAGAATGTCATTGTAACTGTGACATTTCTTCCAACAGAAGTACTTGTCATTGCTTTTTCCAAACCATTTATCTGCATATGAGCACTGAATTGTGACCTGTCCCCCAACAACTCCAGTCACCTTGGTGATGACTGACTCCACAACACAGAGAGCTGTAAAACAGAAACACACACTCACTAAAGAGGAACTGTCCCCCAACAACTCCAGTCACCTTGGTGATGACTGACTCCACAACACAGAGCTGTAAAACAGAAACACACGCTCACTAAAGAGGAACTGTCCCCCAACAACTCCAGTCACCTTGGTGATGACTGACTCCACAACACAGAGAGCTGTAAAACAGAAACCCACGCTCACTAAAGAGGACCTGGACCCCAACAACTCCAGTCACCTTGGTGATGACTGACTCCACAACACAGAGAGATGTAAAACAGAAACACATGCTCACTAAAGAGGACCTGTCCCCCAACAACTCCAGTCACCTTGGTGATGACTGACTCCACAACACAGAGAGATGTAAAACAGAAACACACGCTCACTAAAGAGGACCTGTCCCCCAACAACTCCAGTCACCTTGGTGATGACTGACTCCACAACACGGAGAGATGTAAAACAGAAACACACGCTCACTAAAGAGGAACTGGACCCAACAACTCCAGTCACCTTGGTGATGACGGACTCCACAACACAGAGAGATGTAAAACAGAAACACACGCTCACTAAAGAGGACCTGTCCCCCAACAACTCCAGTCACCTTGGTGATGACTGACTCCACAACACGGAGAGATGTAAAACAGAAACACACGCTCACTAAAGAGGAACTGGACCCAACAACTCCAGTCACCTTGGTGATGACGGACTCCACAACACAGAGAGATGTAAAACAGACACACACGCTCACTAAAGAGGACCTGTCCCCCAACAACTCCATTCACCTTGGTGATGACTGACTCCACAACACAGAGAGATGTAAAACAGAAACACACGCTCACTAAAGAGGACCTGTCCCCCAACAACTCCAGTCACCTTGGTGATGACTGACTCCACAACACAGAGATGTAAAACAGAAACACACGCTCACTAAAGAGGACCTGGACCCCAACAACTCCAGTCACCTTGGTGATGACTGACTCCACAACACAGAGAGATGTAAAACAGAAACACACGCTCACTAAAGAGGACCTGTCCCCCAACAACTCCAGTCACCTTGGTGATGACTGACTCCACAACACAGAGATGTAAAACAGAAACACACGCTCACTAAAGAGGAACTGGACCCCAACAACTCCAGTCACCTTGGTGATGACTGACTCCACAACACAGAGAGCTGTAAAACAGAAACACACGCTCACTAAAGAGGACCTGGACCCCAACAACTCCAGTCACCTTGGTGATGACTGACTACACAACACAGAGAGCTGTAAAACAGAAACACACGCTCACTAAAGAGGAACTGTCCCCCAACAACTCCAGTCACCTTGGTGATGACTGACTCCACAACACAGAGAGATGTAAAACAGAAACACACGCTCACTAAAGAGGAACTGTCCCCCAACAACTCCAGTCACCTTGGTGATGACTGACTCCACAACACAGAGAGCTGTAAAACAGAAACACACGCTCACTAAAGAGGAACTGTCCCCCAACAACTCCAGTCACCTTGGTGATGACTGACTCCACAACACAGAGAGCTGTAAAACAGAAACACACGCTCACTAAAGAGGAACTGGACCCCAACAACTCCAGTCACCTTGGTGATGACTGACTCCACAACACAGAGAGATGTAAAACAGAAACACACGCTCACTAAAGAGGACCTGGACCCCAACAACTCCAGTCACCTTGGTGATGACTGACTCCACAACACAGAGAGATGTAAAACAGAAACACACGCTCACTAAAGAGGACCTGTCCCTCAACAACTCCAGTCACCTTGGTGATGACTGACTCCACAACACAGAGAGCTGTATAACAGAAACACACGCTCACTAAAGAGGACCTGGACCCCAACAACTCCAGTCACCTTGGTGATGACTGACTCCACAACACAGAGAGCTGTAAAACTGAAACACACGCTCACTAAAGAGGACCTGTCCCCCAACAACTCCAGTCACCTTGGTGATGACTGACTCCACAACACAGAGAGCTGTAAAACAGAAACACACGCTCACTAAAGAGGACCTGTCCCCCAACAACTCCAGTCACTTTGGTGATGACTGACTCCACAACACAGAGAGATGTAAAACAGAAACACACGCTCACTAAAGAGGACCTGGACCCCAACAACTCCAGTCACCTTGGTGATGACTGACTCCACAACACAGAGAGCTGTAAAACAGAAACACACGCTCACTAAAGAGGAACTGTCCCCCAACAACTCCAGTCACCTTGGTGATGACTGACTCCACAACACAGAGAGATGTAAAACAGAAACACACGCTCACTAAAGAGGAACTGTCCCCCAACAACTCCAGTCACCTTGGTGATGACTGACTCCACAACACAGAGAGCTGTAAAACAGAAACACACGCTCACTAAAGAGGAACTGGACCCCAACAACTCCAGTCACCTTGGTGATGACTGACTCCACAACACAGAGAGCTGTAAAACAGAAACACACGCTCACTAAAGAGGACCTGTCCCCCAACAACTCCAGTCACCTTGGTGATGACTGACTCCACAACACAGAGAGCTGTAAAACAGAAACACACGCTCACTAAAGAGGACCTGTCCCCCAACAACTCCAGTCACCTTGGTGATGACTGACTCCACAACACAGAGAGATGTAAAACAGAAACACACGCTCACTAAAGAGGACCTGGACCCCAACAACTCCAGTCACCTTGGTGATGACTGACTCCACAACACAGAGAGATGTAAAACAGAAACACACGCTCACTAAAGAGGACATGGACCTCAACAACTCCAGTCACCTTGGTGATGACTGACTCCATAACACAGAGAGATGTAAAACAGAAACACACGCTCACTAGAGAGGACATGGACCCAACAACTCCAGTCACCTTGGTGATGACTGACTCCACAACACAGAGAGCTGTAAAACAGAAACACACGCTCACTAAAGAGGAACTGTCCCCCAACAACTCCAGTCACCTTGGTGATGACTGACTACACAACACAGAGAGATGTAAAACAGAAACACACACTCACTAAAGAGGAACTGGACCTCAACAACTCCAGTCACCTTGGTGATGACTGACTCCACAACACAGAGAGCTGTAAAACAGAAACACACACTCACTAAAGAGGAACTGTCCCCCAACAACTCCAGTCACCTTGGTGATGACTGACTCCACAACACAGAGAGCTGTAAAACAGAAACACACGCTCACTAAAGAGGACCTGGACCTCAACAACTCCAGTCACCTTGGTGATGACTGACTCCACAACACAGAGAGCTGTAAAACAGAAACACACGCTCACTAAAGAGGAACTGGACCCCAACAACTCCAGTCACCTTGGTGATGACTGACTCCACAACACAGAGAGATGTAAAACAGAAACACACGCTCACTAAAGAGGAACTGGACCCCAACAACTCCAGTCACCTTGGTGATGACTGACTCCACAACACAGAGAGATGTAAAACAGAAACACACGCTCACTAAAGAGGAACTGGACCCCAACAACTCCAGTCACCTTGGTGATGACTGACTCCACAACACAGAGAGCTGTAAAACAGAAACACATGCTCACTAAAGAGGAACTGTCCCCCAACAACTCCAGTCACCTTGGTGATGACTGACTCCACAACACAGAGAGCTGTAAAACAGAAACACACGCTCACTAAAGAGTACCTGTCCCCCAACAACTCCAGTCACCTTGGTGATGACTGACTCCACAACACAGAGAGATGTAAAACAGAAACACACAGTCACTAAAGAGGACCTGGACCCCAACAACTCCAGTCACCTTGGTGATGACTGACTCCACAACACAGAGAGCTGTAAAACAGAAACACACGCTCACTAAAGAGGACCTGTCCCCCAACAACTCCAGTCACCTTGGTGATGACTGACTCCACAACACAGAGAGCTGTAAAACAGAAACACACGCTCACTAAAGAGGAACTGTCCCCCAACAACTCCAGTCACCTTGGTGATGACTGACTCCACAACACAGAGAGATGTAAAACAGAAACACACGCTCACTAAAGAGGAACTGTCCCCCAACAACTCCAGTCACCTTGGTGATGACTGACTCCACAACACAGAGCTGTAAAACAGAAACACACGCTCACTAAAGAGGAACTGTCCCCCAACAACTCCAGTCACCTTGGTGATGACTGACTCCACAACACAGAGAGCTGTAAAACAGAAACACACACTCACTAAAGAGGAACTGTCCCCCAACAACTCCAGTCACCTTGGTGATGACTGACTCCACAACACAGAGCTGTAAAACAGAAACACACGCTCACTAAAGAGGAACTGTCCCCCAACAACTCCAGTCACCTTGGTGATGACTGACTCCACAACACAGAGAGCTGTAAAACAGAAACACACGCTCACTAAAGAGGACCTGGACCCCAACAACTCCAGTCACCTTGGTGATGACTGACTCCACAACACAGAGAGATGTAAAACAGAAACACATGCTCACTAAAGAGGACCTGTCCCCCAACAACTCCAGTCACCTTGGTGATGACTGACTCCACAACACAGAGAGATGTAAAACAGAAACACACGCTCACTAAAGAGGACCTGTCCCCCAACAACTCCAGTCACCTTGGTGATGACTGACTCCACAACACGGAGAGATGTAAAACAGAAACACACGCTCACTAAAGAGGAACTGGACCCAACAACTCCAGTCACCTTGGTGATGACGGACTCCACAACACAGAGAGCTGTAAAACAGACACACACGCTCACTAAAGAGGACCTGTCCCCCAACAACTCCATTCACCTTGGTGATGACTGACTCCACAACACAGAGAGATGTAAAACAGAAACACACGCTCACTAAAGAGGACCTGTCCCCCAACAACTCCAGTCACCTTGGTGATGACTGACTCCACAACACAGAGATGTAAAACAGAAACACACGCTCACTAAAGAGGACCTGGACCCCAACAACTCCAGTCACCTTGGTGATGACTGACTCCACAACACAGAGAGATGTAAAACAGAAACACACAGTCACTAAAGAGGAACTGTCCCCCAACAACTCCAGTCACCTTGGTGATGACTGACTCCACAACACAGAGAGATGTAAAACAGAAACACACGCTCACTAAAGAGGAACTGTCCCCCAACAACTCCAGTCACCTTGGTGATGACTGACTCCACAACACAGAGAGCTGTAAAACAGAAACACACGCTCACTAAAGAGGACCTGGACCCCAACAACTCTAGTCACCTTGGTGATGACTGACTCCACAACACAGAGAGCTGTAAAACAGAAACACACGCTCACTAAAGAGGAACTGTCCCCCAACAACTCCAGTCACCTTGGTGATGACTGACTCCACAACACAGAGAGCTGTAAAACAGAAACACACGCTCACTAAAGAGGAACTGGACCCCAACAACTCCAGTCACCTTGGTGATGACTGACTCCACAACACAGAGAGATGTAAAACAGAAACACATGCTCACTAAAGAGGACCTGTCCCCCAACAACTCCAGTCACCTTGGTGATGACTGACTCCACAACACAGAGAGCTGTAAAACAGAAACACACGCTCACTAAAGAGGAACTGGACCCCAACAACTCCAGTCACCTTGGTGATGACTGACTCCACAACACAGAGAGATGTAAAACAGAAACACACGCTCACTAAAGAGGACCTGTCCCTCAACAACTCCAGTCACCTTGGTGATGACTGACTCCACAACACAGAGAGCTGTAAAACAGAAACACACGCTCACTAAAGAGGACCTGTCCCCAAACAACTCCAGTCACCTTGGTGATGACTGACTCCACAACACAGAGAGCTGTAAAACAGAAACACACGCTCACTAAAGAGGACCTGTCCCCCAACAACTCCAGTCACCTTGGTGATGACTGACTCCACAACACAGAGAGATGTAAAACAGAAACACACGCTCACTAAAGAGGACCTGGACCCCAACAACTCCAGTCACCTAGGTGATGACTGACTCCACAACACAGAGAGATGTAAAACAGAAACACACGCTCACTAACGAGGACCTGTCCCCCAACAACTCCAGTCACCTTGGTGATGACTGACTAAACAACACAGAGAGCTGTAAAACAGAAACACACGCTCACTAAAGAGGACCTGTCCCCCAACAACTCCATTCACCTTGGTGATGACTGACTCCACAACACAGAGAGCTGTAAAACAGAAACCCACGCTCACTAAAGAGGAACTGGACCCCAACAACTCCAGTCACCTTGGTGATGACTGACTCCACAACACAGAGAGCTGTAAAACAGAAACACACGCTCACTAAAGAGGACCTGTCCCTCAACAACTCCAGTCACCTTGGTGATAACTGACTCCACAACACAGAGAGCTGTAAAACAGAAACACACGCTCACTAAAGAGGAACTGGACCCCAACAACTCCAGTCACCTTGGTGATGACTGACTCCACAACACAGAGAGATGTAAAACAGAAACACACGCTCACTAAAGAGGACCTGTCCCCCAACAACTCCAGTCACCTTGGTGATGACTGACTCCACAACACAGAGAGCTGTAAAACAGAAACACACGCTCACTAAAGAGGAACTGGACCCCAACAACTCCAGTCACCTTGGTGATGACTGACTCCACAACACAGAGAGCTGTAAAACAGAAACACACGCTCACTAAAGAGGACCTGGACCCCAACAACTCCAGTCACCTTGGTGATGACTGACTCCACAACACAGAGAGCTGTAAAACAGAAACACACGCTCACTAAAGAGGACCTGGACCCCAACAACTCCAGTCACCTTGGTGATGACTGACTCCACAACACAGAGAGCTGTAAAACAGAAACACACGCTCACTAAAGAGGACCTGGACCCCAACAACTCCAGTCACCTTGGTGATGACTGACTCCACAACACAGAGAGATGTAAAACAGAAACACATGCTCACTAAAGAGGACATGGACCTCAACAACTCCAGTCACCTTGGTGATGACTGACTCCATAACACAGAGAGATGTAAAACAGAAACACACGCTCACTAGAGAGGACCTGGACCCAACAACTCCAGTCACCTTGGTGATGACTGACTCCACAACACAGAGAGCTGTAAAACAGAAACACACGCTCACTAAAGAGTACCTGTCCCCCAACAACTCCAGTCACCTTGGTGATGACTGACTCCACAACACAGAGAGATGTAAAACAGAAACACACAGTCACTAAAGAGGACCTGGACCCCAACAACTCCAGTCACCTTGGTGATGACTGACTCCACAACACAGAGAGCTGTAAAACAGAAACACACGCTCACTAAAGAGGACCTGTCCCCCAACAACTCCAGTCACCTTGGTGATGACTGACTCCACAACACAGAGAGCTGTAAAACAGAAACACACGCTCACTAAAGAGGAACTGTCCCCCAACAACTCTAGTCACCTTGGTGATGACTGACTCCACAACACAGAGATGTAAAACAGAAACCCACGCTCACTAAAGAGGAACTGTCCCCCAACAACTCCAGTCACCTTGGTGATGACTGACTCCACAACACAGAGAGATGTAAAACAGAAACACACGCTCACTAAAGAGGAACTGTCCCCCAACAACTCCAGTCACCTTGGTGATGACTGACTCCACAACACAGAGAGATGTAAAACAGAAACACACGCTCACTAAAGAGGACCTGGACCCCAACAACTCCAGTCACCTTGGTGATGACTGACTCCACAACACAGAGAGATGTAAAACAGAAACACACGCTCACTAAAGAGGACCTGTCCCCCAACAACTCCAGTCACCTTGGTGATGACTGACTCCACAACACAGAGAGCTGTAAAACAGAAACACACGCTCACTAAAGAGGACCTGGACCCCAACAACTCCAGTCACCTTGGTGATGACTGACTCCACAACACAGAGAGCTGTAAAACAGAAACACACACTCACTAAAGAGGACCTGGACCCCAACAACTCCAGTCACCAACAGACTACAGACAGTATACAGTCTAGTAATATATAAACTGATACAGTCTAGTAATATATACACTTTTGCAGACTATAGTCAGTCAGACAGGCAGACAGACAGACAGACTACAGACAGTATACAGTCTAATACTATAGAAACTGATACAGACTACAGACAGTATCCAGTCCAGTACTATAGAAACTGATACAGACTACAGACAGTATACAGTCTAGTAATATATTAACTGATACAGTCTAGTAATATATACACTTTTACAGACTATAGTCAGTCAGTCAGACAGACAGACAGACAGACAGACAGACAGACAGACAGACAGACAGACAGACAGACAGACAGACAGACAGACAGACAGACAGACAGACAGACAGACAGACAGACAGACAGACAGACATACTACAGACAGTATACAGTCTAATACTATAGAAACTGATACAGACTATAGACAGTATACAGTCTAGTACTATAGAAACTGATACAGACTACAGACAGTATACAGTCTAGTACTATAGAAACTGATACAGACTACAGACAGTATACAGTCTAGTAATATATAAACTGATACAGTCTAGTAATATATACACTTTTACAGACTATAGTCAGTCAGACAGACAGACAGACAGACAGACTACAGACAGTATACAGTCTAGTACTTTAGAAACTGATACAGACTACAGACAGTATACAGTCTAGTACTATAGAAACCGATACAGACTACAGACAGTATACAGTCTAATACTATAGAAACTGATACAGACTATAGACAGTATCCAGTCTAGTACTATAGAAACTGATACAGACTACAGACAGTATCCAGTCTAGTACTATAGAAACTGATACAGACTACATACAGTATCCAGTTTAGTACTATAGAAACGGATACAGACTACAGACTACAGACTACAGACAGACAGACAGACAGACAGACAGACAGACAGACAGACAGACAGACAGACAGACAGACAGACAGACAGACAGACAGACAGACAGACAGACAGACAGACAGACAGACAGACAGACAGACAGAACTCACCTGAGAGGAGACAGCACGAGACAACATGGAGTATCTTCATTCTGGACAGTTACTCCTCAATTACTATACTGTTAAAGTTACTTTACTATCACAGTTACTATACTGTTAAAGTTACTTTAATATAACAGTAACTATACTGTTAAAGTTACTTTACTACCACAGTTACTATACTGTTAAAGTTACTTTACTATCACAATTACTTTACTATTGAAGTTACTTTACTATCACAGTTACCATACTACCACCTGGTGCATCAACAAGCCCAGGTCCACAACAGCTTCTCTGTCAGCTACTCTCAGTCCTACTAATCCATCACCAGTCAGACAGTGTTTGACAGCAGGGTGATTCTGAAATGTTCTTTCTTCCTCTGTAGAAAGCTCCTCCCTCCTCTGACATCATACCCCACTCATCTCTCTGCATGTCAGACAGATGGAGATAGTGATGAGGGCAACGGTGGTGGTGGAGGGGGTGGGCATTAGCCTACATATCCTGGCTCTGAAATGACTTCAGTGTCTGCAGGCCTGTGTGCTGCAGAGTGAAACTGGTTTAATCCGGCCGGATGTTAGACTTCTAAACGACAAGAGAACTCAGCTAGCTGTGGTGACTAAGTGTGAAAACTGTCAACTTCTCTGTTCTAAAGTTACCATGTTTGTTTCAGCAGAGGAACACATTGTTGAGATGATGACAATATAGTTAAAGTACACATCAATATATTTCATAACTTTTTTCTGACATTTATTGATCCAAATACAGTCTTTGTAAATGATCAACTCAACAGATGAGTTTCTGAACAGAAGGAACATCCCTCCTCTACAACCCAACTCCCCCTTAATGAATGATGTCATCACATAACAGACAAGCTACTGAGATCTCAGTAAACCAATAGAAATACTTAAACTGTGAAGGCGGAGTTTGTTGACTCCACCTCTTTATCGAGATTCGCTGTCAGTTTTGAGCAGGGCATTCGGCGTTCGCCGCCGGCCTCCTAAGAGAGAGAGAGAAAGAGACCGGCAGAGAGAGAGAAAGAGACCGGCAGAGAGAGAGAAAGAGACCGGCAGAGAGAGAGAAAGAGACCGGCAGAGAGAGAGAAAGAGACCGGCAGAGAGAGAGAAAGAGACTGGCAGAGAGAGAGAGAGAAAGAGACCAGCAGAGAGAGAGAGAAAGACCGGCAGAGAGAGAAAGAGAAAGAGACCGGCAGAGAGAGAGAAAGAGACCAGCAGAGAGAGAGAAAGAGACCAGCAGAGAGAGAGAAAGAGACCAGCAGAGAGAGAGAGAGAGAGGAAGTGACCGGCAGAGAGAGAGAAAGAGACCGGCAGAGAGAGAGAAAGAGACTGACAGAGAGAGAAAAAGAGGAAGAGACCAGCAGAGAGAGAGAGAGGAAGAGACCGGCAGAGAGAGAGAAAGAGACCGGCAGAGAGAGAGAAAGAGACTGACAGAGAGAGAGAGAGACCGTGAGCGAGAGAGAGAAATAAAAATAAAAAGTAAAAGAGAAATTTGCTCAAAATAGAGGTCAGCGCATATAGTTAAAATATGTCTCTTGTGATTGGTCGACAGTGAGTGTCTGTATCTTGTGATTGGTCGCCAGTGACTCAAGTGTCTCTGGGTTTGCTGATTGTGGAGTAGATGGGAGGTGCCTCAGAGCAGCTGTGTGGATGACTGACAGTAGAGTAGGCGGGGCTTTGACCAAAGTTGACAGTAGCATAGTCACATGATGAAGTGCCAACTTTAGCAATGGCAGCGGTGGCCTCATTGGAGCAGCTGCCCTCTTTAGTGATGGTGTCAGTGGCTTCGTTGGGGCCACTGGGGTTCTTGTGGAAGTTGACGCTGGCGTAGTGGAGAGACTCAGAGTGACTTGTGGGTAAGTTGGCGGTGGCCTAGATGTCGGTGGTCGCAGCGCCTGAGTCTGACCTTAGGGGGCGCTCCTTTATCTCTTCATAGTCACCACCTCCACAACCCTGGAGAGGAGGGAGGAAAATAGTGTGACACTCACAAACACACTCAACACAACAGATAAAACACACTCAATGACATCACTCAATAACATCACTCAATGACGGCGCTCAGACACAAAAACGAACAAACAAAATACACTGACCCCTTCGTTGTTTCCTGTGTCTGGACTCACTCTGTGTGTTGAAGAGACAGATCCTGTGGAACACAACACACACACATCACTTAGAGAGAGAGAGAACAAACCCAATTCTGATAAACTACTGGGTGAAATACCACAGTGCTCCATCACTGCAGCAAGATTTGTGACCTGTTACCACAAGAAAAGGTCAACCAGTGAAGAACAAACACCATTGTAAATACAACCCATATTATTTTATTTATGCTTATTTATTTTCCCTTTTGTACATTAACCATTTGTACATCGTTACAACACTGTATATATACATAACATGACATTTGTAATGTCTTTATTCTTTTGAAACTTCTGTGAGTGTAATGTTTACTGTACATTTGTATAGTTTATTTAACTTTGTATATTATCTACCTCACTTGCTTTGGCAATGTCAACATATGTTTCCCATGCCAATAAAGCTCCTTGAATTGAATTGAGAGAGAGAGAGAGAGAGAGAGAATAGGAAAGAGAGAGAGAGAGAGAGAGAGAGAGAGAGAGAGAGAGAGAGAGAGAGAGAGAGAGAGAGAGAGAGAGAGAGAGAGAGAGAGAGAGAGAGAGAGAGAGAAAGAGAGAGAGAGATGCACTTCCACCAGAATACAGCAGGGGTCAGACACTCCTCAGGGACTATTTATGCTTCTCAACCAGGTTCAAATGATGACACGCTATTATGCAAATTAATTTATTCGAAATGGAAATGGGAAGATTTTAAAAAGGGGAACTTTCTCTCCTTTTATAGACCTGTGTGTGTGTGTGTATGTTTCTCACCTGTGGCCTTGTTGTATTTCCATCTGTAGACTATGATCAGGCTGATCACCAGCAGTAACACTACCAGACTAACAGACACCATGATGACCACTGAGGTACCTGGAACACACACACACACACACACACACACACACACACACACACACAGTTACGTAACCGATTAGACAAACCTACTGTTACTCTAACCTACCCCTCATATCGTAACACTACATACAGACATGTCTAACAGGGAGAGAGAGAGTTATGGAGGCAAAAAGAGAGATAGATGGAGGGAGATATTGATGGTGGATGAGGATGATAGATAGGAAAGAAGGAGAGAGATAGAGAGAGGGAGATATTGATGGTGGAAGAGGATGATAGATAGGAAAGAAGGAGAGAGACAGACACAGTACATTGTCATGATGTGGCCCTCTTTGGGAATAGCGAGTGCCTTCCCCCGCTCTCCCCCTGACACCCAGGTTCTGCTATCTCAGGTCATAAATTCCTGGAGGAGACTCTCTCCCTCATGTAGTATAGAGAGAGGGTTCACAGTAGAACAAAGGAACTTCTTCTACCTCACAGAACTTGAGAACTTGAACAATATCCATGTGTTGGAGAATGTGTAAACGGTTGTTGGAGAATACAACCGGTCCATTTTGTGTAATGTTTGTGACCTCATGAGAGACAATACAGCCATTACCATAACTCTGTTTATCTTCTTATGGATGCGTGGCATTATTGAGTAGCTTGGATGAATAAGGTGCCCAGAGTAAACTGCCTGCTACTCAGGCCCAGACGCTAAGATATGCATATTATTAGTAGATCTGGATAGAAAACACTCTGCAGTGTCTAAAACTGTTTGAAAGATGTCTGTGAGTATAACAGAACTCATATGGCAGGCAAAAACCTGAGAAAAAATGCAACCAGGAAGTGGGAAATTTGAGGTTTGTAGATTTTCAAGTCTTTGCCTATCCAACATTTGGTCCGATTGCACTTCCTAAGGCTCCCGCTAGATGTCAACAGTCTTTAGAATCTTGTTTCAGGCTTCTACTGTGAAGGGGGAGAGAATAAGAGCTGTTTCAACCAGAGGTCTGGCAGAACACCCGTGAGAGCTAGCTGCGTTCCCTTTCATTTCTAAAGACAAAGGAATTCTCCGGTTGAAACATTATTGAAGATTTATGATAAAAACATCCTAAAGATGGATTCTATACATCGTTTGACATGTTTCTACGAACTGTAATGGAATTTTTGGAATTTTCGTCTGGCCTGAATTTGGATTTGTGAACTAAACGCGCGAACAAAAAGGAGGTATTTGGACATAGATTATGGACTTTATCGAACAAAACAAACATTTATTGTGGAACTGGGATTCCTGGGAGTGCATTCTGATGAAGAATGGTAAGATGGTAAGTGAATATTTACAATGCTATTTCTGACTTCTGTTGACTCCACAACATGGCGGATATCTGTATGGCTTGTTTTGGTCTCTGAGCGCTGTACTCAGATTATAGCATGGTGTGCTTTTTCGGTAAAGCTTTTTTGAAATCTGACACAGCGGTTGCATTAAGCAGAAGTTTATCTAAAGTTCCATGTATAACAGTTGTATCTTTTATCAATGTTTATTATGAGTATTTCTGTAAATTGATGTGGCTCTCTGCAAAATCACCAGATGTTTTGGAACTACTGAACATAACGCGCCAATGTAAACTGAGATGTTGGGATATAAATATGAACTTTATCGAACAAAACATACATGTATTGTATAACATGAAGTCTTATGAGTGTCATCTGATGAAGATCATCAAAGGTTAGTGATTCATTTTATCTATATTTCTGCTTTTTGTGACTCCTCTCTTTGGTTGGAAAAATGGCTGTGTTTTTCTGTGACTTGGTACTGACCTAACATAATCAGATGGTGTGCTTTCGTCGTAAAGCCTTTTTGAAATCGGACACTGTGGTGGGATTAACAACAAGTTTATCTTTAAAATGGTGTAAAATACTTGTATGTTTGAGGAATTTTAATGATGAGATTTCTGTTGTTTGAATTTGGCGCCCTGCACTTTCACTGGCTGTTCACGGGATCTCAGCCGTAAGAAGTTATACAAGAGTCTCCGTTATGAGATTTGCATCTAATTATTGTATAAAATGAATTACCAAATATGAAACTATTTGTGAAATTATGTAATGTGATTTTAAACTGTTTAATGAAAGAGAATCCAATTCCATTTAAAGTTTGACTAAGTCATTGGCCTGCCCCCATAAGCACAGACATCGATCTGGCGTCATGGGACAGCCTTTTTTACTGTGCCGAATATAAACCCCACCTGGAGAAGCCCACTTCAGACCATGCCTACCTCGGTCAGCTGAGGGAGCTAAGGTTTGAGTAGAGACCACAATAATCTCAGTATACGCTAAGGTTGTAATGGTTGTTGAAACTCTGAGACTATCGATTCAGACAGAATAAGAGCAACTCTTCGATACTAATTAGTAGTCTGCAGCTAGGAATTAAGTACCATTGAATGCGAAGACCGACAACCGCCGAAACATCTATTCTATAAGAACATTTCTGAATGTTACTCTGAAGTATCCATACTAACCAAAGACTCCAGGGATGCAGAGAGAATCTCGGATGAACTTTCCAACAGAAAAGGACGATTCCAACAGAGATCACGACGACACAGTGAGCATAAATATATATATTGATTGCAGTTGTTCCCGAATGAGTGAGCGTTCATGTGCAAAGGATTAGCATTTCAATTATTATAATTATCAACTGTGTAGTGTCTTTTGTCTTTCGTGCCCTTCTCAGTCCCTTTGTCTACCAAGCCGCCGGTTTGGCCAACTAGGGCACATCCAGATCATTTCCTTGTGACCATATCTACTTTGTTTGTTTGTTTATGCATTTCTGTGATTATTTACTTAGTTAGTAAATAAATGATTAAGACAATTGACATATGGATGATTTAGAGTAAAGACTGGGTTAGTGCAGATAACCAACGATTTAAGACGTTTGGAATGAGACTAACGTGAGGTAAAGAATGATTCATTAATAAGACTAATTGATCAGATGTTAAAATATCTGAAAAGTCATATTAGGAAAATTAGAACTTTGTAATCTGGTGTCTCTATTTCCCACCATGACCTTCTCCACAACTCACACTCTCTCTCTCTCTCTCTCTCTCTATATATATATGACAACTGTAGGTTTCATGATGACTTTTATTCTGAAACTTGGGGTTTTATATGTTGAACACATGACTGCTTAGTGATACTGAGACATATATAGAAACACACTGTTATTACAGAGGAAGTTACAGTGTTCTGGTCCAGTGTCTTTTCACACCACTACAAACACACAGACACACCCAGCCTCCACTAACACACTGACTGCCTGCTGTCCACCATGTCTACCACATACCCTCATAACATAACATTAACCTACCCTCATATCATAACACTAACCTACCCTCATATCATAACACTAACCTACCCTCATATCATAACACTACATACAGACATGTCTACCACTAACCTACCCTCATATCATAACACTAACCTACCCTCATATCATAACACTACATACAGACATGTCTAACACTAACCTACCCTCATATCATAAAACTAACCTACACCTCATATCATAACACTACATACAGACATATCTAACACTAACCTACCCTCATATCATAACACTAACCTACCCTCATATCATAACACTAACCTACCCCTCATATCATAACACTACATACAGACATGTCTACCACTAACCTACCCTCATATCATAACACTAACCTACCCTCATATCATAACACTACATACAGACATGTCTACCACTAACCTACCCTCATATCATAACACTACATACAGACATGTCTAACACTAACCTACCCTCATATCATAACACTAACCTACCATCATATCATAACACTAACCTACCCCTCATATCATAACACTACATACAGACATGTCTACCACTAACATAACCTCATATCATAACACTACATACAGACATGTATAACACTAACCTACCCTCATATCATTACACTACATACAGACATGTCTACCACTAACCTACCCTCATATCATAACACTAACCTACCCTCATATCATAACACTACATACAGACATGTCTACCACTAAGCTACCCTCATATCATAACACTACATACAGACATGTCTACCACTAAGCTACCCTCATATCATAACACTAACCTACCCTCATATCATAACACTACATACAGACATGTCTACCACTAACCTACACTCATATCATAACACTACATACAGACATGTCTACCACTAACCTACCCTCATATCATAACACTACATACAGACATGTCTACCACTAACCTACCCTCATATCATAACACTACATACAGACATGTCTAACACTAACCTACCCTTATATCATAACACTACATACAGACATGTCTACCACTAACATACCCTCATATCATAACACTACATACAGACATGTCTACCACTAACCTACCCTCATATCATAACACTACATACAGACATGTCTACCACTAACCTACCCTCATATCATAACACTACATACAGACATGTCTACCACTAACCTACACTCATATCATAACACTACATACAGACATGTCTACCACTAACCTACCCTCATATCATAACACTACATACAGACATGTCTACCACTAACCTACCCTCATATCATAACACTACATACAGACATGTCTAACACTAACCTACCCTTATATCATAACACTACATACAGACATGTCTACCACTAACATACCCTCATATCATAACACTAACCTACCCTCATATCATAACACTACATACAGACATGTCTACCACTAACCTACACTCATATCATAACACTACATATAGACATGTCTACCACTAACCTACCCTCATATCATGTCACTACATACAGACATGTCTAACACTAACCTACCCTTGTATCATAACACTAACCTACCCCTCATATCATAACACTAACCTACCCCTCATATCATAACGCTACATACAGACATGTCTAACACTATTCTACCCTCATATCATAACACTACATACAGACTAGTCTACCATTAACCTACCCTCATATCATAACACTAACCTACCCTCATATCATAACACTACATACAGACATGTCTAACACTAACCTACCCTCATATCATAACACTAACCTACCCTCATATAATAACACTACATACATTCTAGTCGAACACTAACCTACCCTCATATCATAACACTAACCTACCCTCATATCATAACACTAACCTACCCGCATATCATAACACTACATACAGACATGTTTAACACTAACCTACCCCTCATATCATAACACTACATACAGACATGTCTACCACTAATCTCCCCTCAAATCATAACACTAACCTACCCTCATATCATAACACTACATACAGACATGTCTAACACTAACCTACCCTCATATCATAACACTACATACAGACATGTCTAACACTAACACCTATTAGGGCGAGGTGCTGGCTAGCGGAGTAGAAAACTGGAAAATAAAGGAGAGCCGCAAACTCTAGGAGCTCAGATGCATCTGCAGCTCTCCTTTATTGTCAAGTGATAAATGAGGAGCCCAAAACCTCCAGTGTTGCATCACTTCCTGTAGACTTCTGAATAAACTCACGTCTACACCATATTTTAGCCCCCAGAACTCTGACTCTGTCCTACACCAGGAGAGTAGTCAGAGAGAGAGAGAGATTTGTCCAAACCATGAACAGTTACAATTGATTTCCTCCAGCATTACAGCATTTAATATCACAACATATTAGTTCTATTGACTGAGATGAGAAATTCATCATACCTGCTCCAGACGAAGGAGGACCACTGATTTCTCCAGATGCCAGAAATGTTGTAGAGATGTTAGATAATGTTGCAGAGAGGTTTGGGAGGGTTGTGGAGATGTTAGATAATGTTGCAGAGAGGTTAGAGGATGTTGTGCAGACATGAGGTCTGGAGGTGACAGTTGATGGTTTAGGATGAGCTGTGTGTAAAACAAAAGAACAGTCATCCACAAATACTGACTGATAAATATACTCACCATTTTGCTTTTCTCTAATGAAGTCATGAAGCCTGTAACAAACATTAACCTCTGAATTTGTCAAGACAAATATGATTGAGTGTTAACTTACCATCTGTAACTGTGAGATGCACCTCTTGGTATGTGTCTGGGCCATATCTCTCCACTCCACACCAGTAGGTACCAGAGTCTGACTTCATCAGGTTCTTGATGGTCACATAGAAGACTCCATTCCTTAAGTCTTCTATGATGTATCTCTGTTTCTCAAAATAATGCTTGCTGCCCTCAGTTTGAACAAGACGATTTCTATGGTAACATTTCATTTTGCAGAAATATTTTTCATTGTCACCTGCCCATGTGTGAGAGCATTTGATTTTGACTTTTCCACCTACCACCCCCGTCACATTAATGCCATCTGACTCCACAACACACAGAGCTGTCAAACAGAAACACACAGTACAATCACAACTGATGACCTGTGAGATGTACTTTAACCCTGCTCAAATCTAACTTTAACCCTGCTCAAATCTAACTTTAACACTGCTCAAATCGAACTTTAACCCTGCTCAAATCGAACTTTAACCCTGCTCAAATCGAACTTTAACCCTGCTCAAATCGAACTTTAATCCTGCTCAAATCTAACTTTAACCCTGCTCAAATCTAACTTTAACCCTGCTCAAATCTAACTTTAACCCTGAATAAATCTAACTTTAACCCTGCTCAAATCTAACTTTAACCCTGCTCAAATCTAACTTTAACCCTGCTCAAATCTAACTTTAACCCTGCTCAAATCTAACTTTAACCCTGCTCAAATCTAACTTTAACCCTCTACAAATCTAACTTTAACCCTCTACAAATCTAACTTTAACCCTGCTCAAATCTAACTTTAACCCTGCTCAAATCTAACTTTAACCCTGCTCAAATCTGACTTTAACCCTGCTCAAATGTAACTTTAACCCTTCTCAAATCTAACTTTAACCCTGCTCAAATCAAATTTTAACCCTGCTCAAATCTTACTTCACCCTGCTCAAATGTAACTTTAACCCTGCTCAAATCTTACTTTAACCCTGCTCAAATCGAACTTTAACCCTGCTCAAATCTAACTTTAACCCTACTCAAATCTAACTTTAACCCTGCTCAAATCTTACTTTAACCCTGCTCAAATCGAACTTTAACCCTGCTCAAATCGAACTTTAACCCTGCTCAAATCTAACTTTAACCCTGCTCAAATCTAACTTTAACCCTGCTCAAATCTAACTTTAACCCTGCTCAAATCTTACTTTAAGCATGCTGAAATTGTACTTTAACCCTACAAATCTTACTTTAACCCTCTACAAATCTTACTTTAACCCTCTACAAATCTTACTTTAACCCTACAAATCTAACTTTAACCCTCTACAAATCTTACTTTAACCCTACAAATCTAACTTTAACCCTACAAATCTGACTTTAACCCTCTACAAATCTTACTTTAACCCTACAAATCTTACTTTAACCCTACAAATCTGACTTTAATCCAGCACAAACCCAAGTAAAAGACTCACCTAAGAGGAGATAGCATGAGACAACATGGAGTATCTTCATTCTGGACAGTTACTCCTCAGTTACTATTTTGTTAAAGTTACTTTACTACCACAGTTAAAGTTACTTTACTATCACAGTTACTATACTGTTAAAGTTACTTTACTGTCACAGTTACTATGCTGTTAAAGTTACTTTACTATACTACCAGCTAGCACAGGTCCACAACAGCTTGTCTGTCAGCTTGACAGCAGGGTGTTTTTGAAATGCTCTGTCTGCCTTAAATGAAGCTCCTCCTTCTGACCTCTCTCTCTCTCTCTCTCTCTCTCTCTCTCTCTCTCTCTCTCTCTCTCTCTCTCTCTCTCTCTCTCTCTCTCTCTCTCTCTCTCTCTCTCTCTCTCTCTCTCTCTCTCTCTCTCTCTCTCTCTCTCTCTCTCTCTCTCTCTCTCTCTCTCTCTCTCTCTCTCTCTCTCTCTCTCTCTCTCAAATTATATTCAAAGGGCTTTATTGAAATGGGAAACATATATTTACATTACCAAAGCATGTCAGAGAGATTGAGATAGTGATGGTGGTTGTGTGGGCATTAGCCTGCACATCCTAACTTTTCTGTAGTGAGCTCAGTGTCTGCAGTAGATTTCTAAACCACAAGAGAACTCAGCTAGCTGTGGTGACTAAGAGTTAAAACCGGCCGGAGGTTAGACTTCTAAACCACCAGAGAACTCATCTAGCTGTGGTGACTAAGAGTTAAAACTGTCAACTTCTCTGTTCTAAAGTTACCATGTTTGTTTCAGCAGAGGAGGAACACATTGTTGAGATGATGACAATATAGTTAAAGTACACATCAATATATTTTATTACTTTTTTCTGACATTTATTGATCCAAATACAGTCTTTGTAAATGATCAACTCAACAGATGAGTTTCTGAACAGAAGAAACATCCCTCCTCTACAACCCAACTCCCCCTTAATGAATGATGTCATCACATAACAGACAAGCTACTGAGATCTCAGTAAACCAACAGAACTGATGACTGCTGTGTTAGTAGTACTGCTGCTGGGGATAGACTGGGCCTACTGGATGTTGACTGCTGTGTTAGTAGTACTGCTGGGGATAGACTGGGCCTACTGGATGTTGACTGCTGTGTTAGTAGTACTGCTGCTGGGGATAGACTGGGCCTACTGGATGATGACTGCTGTATTAGTAGTACTGCTGCTGGGGATAGACTGGGCCTACTGGATGTTGACTGCTGTGTTAGTAGTACTGCTGGGGATAGACTGGGCCTACTGGATGTTGACTGCTGTGTTAGTAGTACTGCTGCTGGGGATAGACTGGGCCTACTGGATGATGCTGATGGTATGGTGTAGAGTGACGACTAGGAAGTAAGGGGTTCAGGAGTAACTGTGAGGAGAGTTCAGAGCGGAGAGGAGAGTTCAGAGAACAGAGAGGAGGGTGTATTACAAGATCCAAATAATTTCTCTCTTTCATAACAAGATACAGTTTAAGTCAAAAGTTTACATACACCTTCACCAATCACATTTAAACTCAGTTTTTCACAATTCCTGACATTTAATCCTCGTAAAAATGCTCTGTCTTAGGTCAGTTAGGATCACCACTTTATTTTAAGAATGTGAAATGTCAGAATAA
Source organism: Salvelinus namaycush (assembly GCF_016432855.1). Classification (NCBI taxonomy): domain Eukaryota; kingdom Metazoa; phylum Chordata; class Actinopteri; order Salmoniformes; family Salmonidae; genus Salvelinus; species Salvelinus namaycush. Next base: position 82,642 of record NC_052345.1, on the reverse strand, counting down.
TAGTATAGAGAATGATTTATTTCAGCTTTTATATCTTTCGTCACATTCAGTTTAACTTGGGTCAAACGTTTCGGTCAGCCTTCCACAAGCTTCTCACAATAAGTTGGGTGAATTTTGCCCATTCCTCCTGACAGAGCTGGTGTAACTGAGTCAGGTTTGTAGGCCTCCTTGCTCGCACACGCTTTTTCAGTTCTGCCCACAAATGTTCTATACGGTTGAGGTCAGGGCTTTGTGATGGCCACTCCAATACCTTGACTTTGTTTTCCTTAAACCATTTTGCCACAACTTTGGAAGTATGCTTGGGGTAATTGTCCATTTGGAAGACCCATTTGCGACCAAGCTTTAACTTCCTGACTGATGTCTTGGGATGTTGCTTCAATATATCCACATCATTTTCCTTCCTTATGAACCAATCTATTTTGTGAAGTGCACCAGTCCCTCCTGCAGCAAAGCACCCCCACAACATGCTGCCACCCCCGTGCATCACGGTTGGGATGGTGTTCTTCGGCTTGCAAGCCTCCCCCTTTTTCCTCCAAACATAACAATGGTCATTATGGCCAAACAGTTCTATTTTTGTTTCATCAGACCAGAGGACATTTCTCCAAAAAGTACGATCTTTGTCCCCATGTGCAGTCGCAAACCATAATCTGGCTTTTTTATGGCAGTTTTGGAGCAGTGGCTTCTTCCTCGCTGAGCGGCCTTTCAGGTTATGTCAATATTAGCTCTTGCAGAAGTATTTGACGTTGTTTTCCGATTGTACATGAGAGCAGTGGATAGTGACTTCTCCTCCCATGAACCATCTCACTTCAGTGACCGCAGAGGCTTCCAGACATACAGCTATAAGACAGAGGCAGAGCTAGATGTCACACAGCTATTAAACAGAGGTAAAGCTACATGTCACACAGCTATGAGAGGCATAGCTACATGTCAGACAACACAGCTAAAAGACAAAGGCAGAGCTACATGTCACATAAGACAGCGTTTTAAAAATATATATTTTACATTTTTATTATGAACACAACAAATACAAAAAAAACAGAAATATACAAACAAGAGTACATAAACCTAACAGACATATCAAGATTCATTTTCAATTTGTTAAATACTTTTATGGTGCGTATTGCTTTTTTGTTTTTACATTTACTGATAATTTCAAAATAATATTTCAATTCTATCTTAAATAATGTGAAAAGGGGTTTGTTCTCTGCCCACTTCCTTTTATAGACAAAGAATCTTCCATGAATGATAAACAAATTAACAATGAAAGTTAAATCAGGGTCCAAATCATTTGGATATAAGACAGAGGTAGAAATACATGTCACACAGCTACAAGACAGATGTGAGCTACATGTCACTTAATTAAGACAGCTATAAGACAGAGGCAGAAAACAGTAGATACTCAGTGTTTAGAGTCAGAGACAGACTGTACATTGAATCAAACATGCAGTGTGGAACATAACTTTGCTACAGCCCTGCATCATTTGTATTTTTCAGTCAGTAAGTTTACTTCTGCTTGAGTAAAATGGCGTTAAAGTAACAGTACTGCTACTTTAGTAGGATATTGAGTGAAAGAGGGAGTTTGTGAGTGATGAAGTAAATGAGGGAGGGAAAGAGTGAGTGAGTGAGTGAGTGAGTGAGTGAGTGAGTGAGTGAGTGAGTGAGTGAGTGAGTGAGTGAGTGAGTGAGTGAGTGAGTGAGTGAGTGAGTGAGTGAGTGAGTGAGTGAGTGAGTGAGTGAGTGAGTGAGTGAGTGAAACCTTGTGAATGGGTGATTGAGTGAATGTCAGCCGGACCCATGGCCATGCAAGAAATAACAGAGGGATGAATGAAGGATTGAATGGGTGAAATAATTAGATCTGTTTGTTTTTGGAGTCTGAAGTAGATTCTGTTTGTTTCTGGAGTCTGGAGTAGATTCTGTTTGTTTCTGGAGTCTGAAGTAGATTCTGTTTGTTTCTGGAGTCTGGAGTAGATTCTGTTTGTTTCTGGAGTCTGGAGTAGATTCTGTTTGTTTCTGGAGTCTGAAGTAGATTCTGTTTGTTTCTGGAGTCTGAAGTAGATCTGTTTGTTTCTGGAGTCTGAAGTAGATTCTGTTTGTTTCTGGAGTCTGAAGTAGATTCTGTTTGTTTCTGGAGTCTGAAGTAGATTCTGTTTGTTTCTGGAGTCTGAAGTAGATTCTGTTTGTTTCTGGAGTCTGAAGTAGATTCTGTTTGTTTCTGGAGTCTGAAGTAGATTCTGTTTGTTTCTGGAGTCTGAAGTAGATTCTGTTTGTTTCTGGAGTCTGAAGTAGATTCTGTTTGTTTCTGGAGTCTGAAGTAGATTCTGTTTGTTTCTGGAGTCTGAAGTAGATTCTGTTTGTTTCTGGAGTCTGAAGTAGATTCTGTTTGTTTCTGGAGTCTGAAGTAGATTCTGTTTGTTTCTGGAGTCTGAAGTAGATTCTGTTTGTTTCTGGAGTCTGGAGTAGATTCTGTTTGTTTCTGGAGTCTGAAGTAGATTCTGTTTGTTTCTGGAGTCTGAAGTAGATTCTGTTTGTTTCTGGAGTCTGAAGTAGATTCTGTTTGTTTCTGGAGTCTGAAGTAGATTCTGTTTGTTTCTGGAGTCTGAAGTAGATTCTGTTTGTTTCTGGAGTCTGAAGTAGATTCTGTTTGTTTCTGGAGTCTGAAGTAGATTCTGTTTGTTTCTGGAGTCTGAAGTAGATTCTGGTTGTTTCTGGAGTCTGAAGTAGATTCTGTTTGTTTCTGGAGTCTGAAGTAGATTCTGTTTGTTTCTGGAGTCTGAAGTAGATTCTGTTTGTTTCTGGAGTCTGAAGTAGATTCTGTTTGTTTCTGGAGTAGATTCTGGTTGTTTCTGGAGTCTGAAGTAGATTCTGTTTGTTTCTGGAGTCTGAAGTAGATTGAAGTCTGGCAGCTTCATTGTTTAGGACTCTTTTTCTATTGCTTGTTTATTTAAAAAAATATATATATTTAACCTTTATTTATTCAGGTTTTTCTCATTGAGATAAAATCTATTTTTCAAGAGAGACCTGGTCAAAATGACCTTGTTAATGATTCATTGCGTTTTAATTTCTTTGAATGTAAAATTTATTTTCAAATGTTAATAGTATATTTATGACAAATCCTTTTTTTTTTTACACACAGATGTGCCTTGTTACAACTCAGAAGATAAATCAACTTAGTTCCTACTGTACATTCATTTCCTCTCTTCCTTTTCTAAGTTGATGCATGGACAAGGTCATGTGTAACAACGTACATGTAACCTTAGCAAAATTATCAAGGTCAATGTTTTTTTTTAAGTAAATCAATTGCTTTTACTCTGAGTACTTTTTAAATTAGCTACTTTTTACTTTTACTTGAGTAGTTTTTTTACATCAGTAATTTTCAGTACTCTTTCCAACCCTGGTGATTGGTTAGTAATTGATTAGTCCAGTCTGACTAGCTGAAAACAGAACTCACCTGAGAGGACGCAGCAGGTGACATCATGGAGGATCATTGTTCTGACTCCCATGGAATCTACTCCCAAAACTCACACCACAGCACACTTCCTGCAATACTACAAATAATCAGATCACTTGAACTACAAAAATACACCAACTTTAACCACAAAAATACACCAACTGTAAACTATAAAGTACACCTACTGTTACCACAATAGCAATCTCGTTTAACCCAGAAATAAAATGTTGTGTAATTTGGTCTCTCTCTCTCGTTATTTTCTGCCTCATCTGTTGTCACACACACATGCGCACAAACACACACAAACACACACACACACACACACACACACACACACACACACACACACACACACACACACACACACACACACACACACACACACACACACACACAGTCATGAGCTAATTTAGAAAGGAAGCCAGTATTTTTTAGGGCACCAGTGTCTGTGTTTGTTGTTGGATGATATTCGTGAGAAGTGGTACACAGTGTTTTTATCAGTTTGGTTGACATGACCCAGTCTGTTGATAGCATCACGGGTCTGACGGTCATTAGCAGAGGCTTTGCCTTAAATGGCGCCCTATTCCTTCCATACTGTATGGGACCTGGTCTAAAGTAGTGCACTATATAGGGAATAGGGCCCTGGTCTAAAGTAGTGCACTATATAGGGAATAGGATGCCATTTGGGATGAATCCTGCCTTTTTAGGGGCAGCAATGCTGTTTCTGTGCTGAATACTGCCTCCTAGTGGCTAATAGTCACAGCTGATCTTCTGATTAGACATTATAGCAAAGATCAGCTGTCACTTTTTTAGTTAAGTAGCCGGAATATCATAATCTGTATCACCATCATCATCACCACCATCATCGCCACCCTCCTCACCAGTCTCACCTGTTGTAGGACAGCAAGTTAAAGTGAGACCTCTTCTCCATTTCCTCCTTCAGGGTTGCCACAACAGTGGGTTACACCAAGGTGAGGGGAAACGACATACACGCGCGCGCACGCACGCACGCACGCACGCACGCACGCACGCACGCACGCACGCACGCACGCACGCACGCACGCACGCACGCACGCACGCACGCACGCACGCACGCACGCACGCACGCACGCACGCACGCACGCACGCACGCACGCACGCACGCACGCACGCACGCACGCACGCACACACACACACACACACACACACACACACACACTTGTCAATGTCCCAGAGTTGAACAACATGTATTTGTATTAGTGTTTATTATGGATCCCCATTGTTCCTGCCAAGGCAGCAGCTTCTTTTCCTGGGGTTTATTATGGATCCCCATTAGTTCCTGCCAAGGCAGCAGCTACTCTTCCTGGGGTTTATTATGGATCCTCATTAGTTCCTGCCAAGGCAGAATCTACTCTTCCTGGGGTTTATTATGGATCCTCGTTAGTTCCTGCCAAGGCAGCAGCTACTCTTCCTGGGGTTTATTATGGATCCTCATTAGTTCCAGCCAAGGCAGCAGCTACTCTTCTTGGGGTTTATTATGGATCCTCATTAGTTCCTGCCAAGGCAGCAGCTACACTTCCTGGGGTTTATTATGGATCCCCATTAGTTCCAGCCAAGGCAGCAGCTACTCTTCCTGGGGTTTATTATGGATCCTCATTAGTTCCTGCCAAGGCAGCAGCTACTCTTCCTGGGGGTTATTATGGATCCTCGTTAGTTCCTGCCAAGGCAGCAGCTACTCTTCCTGGGGTTTATTATGGATCCTCATTAGTTCCTGCCAAGGCAGCATCTACTCTTCCTGGGGTTTATTATGGATCCTCATTAGTTCCAGCCAAGGCAGCAGCTTCTCTTCCTGGGGTTTATTATGGATCCCCATTAGTTCCTGCCAAGGCAGCAGCTACTCTTCCTGGGGTTTATTATGGATCCTCATTAGTTCCTGCCAAGGCAGAATCTACTCTTCCTGGGGTTTATTATGAATCCTCGTTAGTTCCTGCCAAGGCAGCAGCTACTCTTCCTGGGGTTTATTATGGATCCTCATTAGTTCCAGACAAGGCAGCAGCTACTCTTCCTGGGATTTATTATGGATCCTCAATAGTTCCTGCCAAGGCAGCAGCTACTCTTCCTGGGGTTTATTATGGATCCCCATTAGTTCCAGCCAAGGCAGCAGCTACTCTTCCTGGGGGTTATTATGGATCCTCGTTAGTTCCTGCCAAGGCAGCAGCTACTCTTCCTGGGGGTTATTATGGATCCCAATTAGTTCCAGCCAAGGCAGCAGCTACTCTTCCTGTGGTTTATTATGGATCCTCATTAGTTCCTGCCAAGGCAGCAGCTACTCTTCCTGGGGGTTATTATGGATCCTCGTTAGTTCCAGCCAAGGCAGCAGCTACTCTTCCTGGGGTTTATTATGGATCTTCATTAGTTCCAGCCAAGGCAGCATCTACTCTTCCTGGGGTTTATTATGGATCCTCATTAGTTCCTGCCAAGGCAGCAGCTACTCTTCCTGGGGTTTATTATGGATCCTCATTAGTTCCAGCCAAGGCAGCAGCTACTCTTCCTGGGGTTTATTATGGATCCTCATTAGTTCCTGCCAAGGCAGAATCTACTCTTCCTGGGGTTTATTATGGATCCTCGTTAGTTCCTGCCAAGGCAGCAGCTACTCTTCCTGGGGTTTATTATGGATCCTCATTAGTTCCAGCCAAGGCAGCAGCTACTCTTCTTGGGGTTTATTATGGATCCTCATTAGTTCCTGCCAAGGCAGCAGCTACACTTCCTGGGGTTTATTATGGATCCCCATTAGTTCCAGCCAAGGCAGCAGCTACTCTTCCTGGGGTTTATTATGGATCCTCATTAGTTCCTGCCAAGGCAGCAGCTACTCTTCCTGGGGGTTATTATGGATCCTCGTTAGTTCCTGCCAAGGCAGCAGCTACTCTTCCTGGGGTTTATTATGGATCCTCATTAGTTCCTGCCAAGGCAGCATCTACTCTTCCTGGGGTTTATTATGGATCCTCATTAGTTCCAGCCAAGGCAGCAGCTTCTCTTCCTGGGGTTTATTATGGATCCCCATTAGTTCCTGCCAAGGCAGCAGCTACTCTTCCTGGGGTTTATTATGGATCCTCATTAGTTCCTGCCAAGGCAGAATCTACTCTTCCTGGGGTTTATTATGAATCCTCGTTAGTTCCTGCCAAGGCAGCAGCTACTCTTCCTGGGGTTTATTATGGATCCTCATTAGTTCCAGACAAGGCAGCAGCTACTCTTCCTGGGATTTATTATGGATCCTCAATAGTTCCTGCCAAGGCAGCAGCTACTCTTCCTGGGGTTTATTATGGATCCCCATTAGTTCCAGCCAAGGCAGCAGCTACTCTTCCTGGGGGTTATTATGGATCCTCGTTAGTTCCTGCCAAGGCAGCAGCTACTCTTCCTGGGGGTTATTATGGATCCCAATTAGTTCCAGCCAAGGCAGCAGCTACTCTTCCTGTGGTTTATTATGGATCCTCATTAGTTCCTGCCAAGGCAGCAGCTACTCTTCCTGGGGGTTATTATGGATCCTCGTTAGTTCCAGCCAAGGCAGCAGCTACTCTTCCTGGGGTTTATTATGGATCTTCATTAGTTCCAGCCAAGGCAGCATCTACTCTTCCTGGGGTTTATTATGGATCCTCATTAGTTCCTGCCAAGGCAGCAGCTACTCTTCCTGGGGTTTATTATGGATCCTCATTAGTTCCAGCCAAGGCAGCAGCTACTCTTCCTGGGGTTTATTATGGATCCTCATTAGTTCCTGCCAAGGCAGAATCTACTCTTCCTGGGGTTTATTATGGATCCTCGTTAGTTCCTGCCAAGGCAGCAGCTACTCTTCCTGGGGTTTATTATGGATCCTCATTAGTTCCAGCCAAGGCAGCAGCTACTCTTCTTGGGGTTTATTATGGATCCTCATTAGTTCCTGCCAAGGCAGCAGCTACACTTCCTGGGGTTTATTATGGATCCCCATTAGTTCCAGCCAAGGCAGCAGCTACTCTTCCTGGGGTTTATTATGGATCCTCATTAGTTCCTGCCAAGGCAGCAGCTACTCTTCCTGGGGGTTATTATGGATCCTCGTTAGTTCCTGCCAAGGCAGCAGCTACTCTTCCTGGGGTTTATTATGGATCCTCATTAGTTCCTGCCAAGGCAGCATCTACTCTTCCTGGGGTTTATTATGGATCCTCATTAGTTCCAGCCAAGGCAGCAGCTTCTCTTCCTGGGGTTTATTATGGATCCCCATTAGTTCCTGCCAAGGCAGCAGCTACTCTTCCTGGGGTTTATTATGGATCCTCATTAGTTCCTGCCAAGGCAGAATCTACTCTTCCTGGGGTTTATTATGAATCCTCGTTAGTTCCTGCCAAGGCAGCAGCTACTCTTCCTGGGGTTTATTATGGATCCTCATTAGTTCCAGACAAGGCAGCAGCTACTCTTCCTGGGATTTATTATGGATCCTCAATAGTTCCTGCCAAGGCAGCAGCTACTCTTCCTGGGGTTTATTATGGATCCCCATTAGTTCCAGCCAAGGCAGCAGCTACTCTTCCTGGGGGTTATTATGGATCCTCGTTAGTTCCTGCCAAGGCAGCAGCTACTCTTCCTGGGGGTTATTATGGATCCCAATTAGTTCCAGCCAAGGCAGCAGCTACTCTTCCTGTGGTTTATTATGGATCCTCATTAGTTCCTGCCAAGGCAGCAGCTACTCTTCCTGGGGGTTATTATGGATCCTCGTTAGTTCCAGCCAAGGCAGCAGCTACTCTTCCTGGGGTTTATTATGGATCTTCATTAGTTCCAGCCAAGGCAGCATCTACTCTTCCTGGGGTTTATTATGGATCCTCATTAGTTCCTGCCAAGGCAGCAGCTACTCTTCCTGGGGTTTATTATGGATCCTCATTAGTTCCAGCCAAGGCAGCAGCTACTCTTCCTGGGGGTTATTATGGATCCTCATTAGTTCCTGCCAAGGCAGCATCTACTCTTCCTGGGGGTTATTATGGATCCTCATTAGTTCCTGCCAAGGCAGCAGCTACTCTTCCTGGGGTTTATTATGGATCCTCGTTAGTTCCTGCCAAGGCAGCAGCTACTCTTCCTGGGGGTTATTATGGATCCTCATTATTTCCTGCCAAGGCAGTGTAGGAGTAACATGAGACACATGGATAACATATAAAGACATAAGACAGCTGAACATTAAAGTAACGAACCACATGTTCACGTTGATCATGAGACTGTGGTAATAGAGATCTACTAAGGGACGTCCTGGCCCTCTTATTTTCTCCATTGTGCTGACAGACTGACCAGACACATGGGCACCTAAAACAATTGGACACACTAGACTTATAGTCTACCCATTCCACTAAAAGCACACATACCAGAGAAATATGCCTAAGGCAACTGGACACTAATGATAGAAGAGACACATAGTCTGACAATTCCAATAAGCACACATACCAGAGAAATATGCCTAAGGCAACTGGATACTAATGATAGAAGAGACACATAGTCTGCCAATTCCAATAAACACACATACCAGAGAACATGCTGAGGCACTGAGTTAATTACAGGGCTAAGTCATAGGCCTATAGGATAGATGGACAGATATTATTTTTAAGACAAGCATGGGTCTGGTCACTATTATAATCTAACTGAAAGCAGATATGGGCGTTATTGGGTGTGAACAAGTAGGAAGCCTGAACTAAAAAGATAATGATGGCAGGAAGAATTAGGGGAAGTATGCTTATTTGCATATGGGGTGGACCCATATGCTATTTGTGTATAAATGTTGGAACCGGGGCTGGGAAGCGGGGTGTGTTCCGCGGGACATTCCAGCTGGCTATACAATTGTATTAAAAGCATATTTGAATTCACAAAGTTCTTGTAAGAGTTATATTTGAATTGATTGTCCACGACAGCAGCAGCTACTCTTCCTGGGGTTTATTATGGATCCCCATTAGTTCCAGCCAAGGCAGCAGCTACTCTTCCTGGGATTTATTATGGATCCTCATTAGTTCCTGCCAAGGCAGCAGCTACTCTTCCTGGGGTTTATTATGGATCCCCATTAGTTCCAGCCAAGGCAGCAGCTACTTTTCCTGGGGTTTATTATGGATCCTCATTAGTTCCTGCCAAGGCAGCAGCTACTCTTCCTGGGGTTTATTATGGATCCCCATTAGTTCCTGCCAAGGCAGCAGCTACTCTTCCTGGGGTTTATTATGGATCCCCATTAGTTCCAGCCAAGGCAGCAGCTACTCTTCCTGGGGTTTATTATGGATCCTCATTAGTTCCTGCCAAGGCAGCAGCTACTCTTCCTGGGGGTTATTATGGATCCTCGTTAGTTCCTGCCAAGGCAGCAGCTACTCTTCCTGTGGGTTATTATGGATCCTCATTAGTTCCTGCCAAGGCAGCAGCTACTCTTCCTGGGGTTTATTATGGATCCTCATTAGTTCCTGCCAAGGCAGCAGCTACTCCTCCTGGGGGTTATTATGGATCCTCATTATTTCCTGCCAAGGCAGCAGCTACTCTTCCTGGGGTTTATTATGGATCCCCATTAGTTCCAGCCAAGGCAGCAGCTACTCTTCCTGGGATTTATTATGGATCCTCATTAGTTCCTGCCAAGGCAGCAGCTACTCTTCCTGGGGTTTATTATGGATCCCCATTAGTTCCAGCCAAGGCAGCAGCTATTCTTCCTGGGGGTTATTATGGATCCTCATTATTTCCTGCCAAGGCAGCATCTACTCTTCCTGGGGTTTATTATGGATCCTCATTAGTTCCTGCCAAGGCAGCAGCTACTCTTCCTGGGGGTTATTATGGATCCTCGTTAGTTCCTGCCAAGGCAGCATCTACTCTTCCTGGGGTTTATTATGGATCCTCATTAGTTCCTGCCAAGGCAGCAGCTTCTCTTCCTGGGGTTTATTATGGATCCCCATTAGTTCCTGCCAAGGCAGCAGCTACTCTTCCTGGGGTTTATTATGGATCCTCATTAGTTCCTGCCAAGGCAGAATCTACTCTTCCTGGGGTTTATTATGGATCCTCATTAGTTCCTGCAAAGGCAGCAGCTACTCTTCCTGGGGTTTATTATGGATCCTCATTAGTTCCTGCCAAGGCAGCAGCTACTCTTCCTGGGGGTTATTATGGATCCCCATTAGTTCCAGCCAAGGCAGCAGCTACTCTTCCTGTGGTTTATTATGGATCCTCATTAGTTCCTGCCAAGGCAGCATCTACTCTTCCTGGGGTTTATTATGGATCCTCATTAGTTCCTGCCAAGGCAGCAGCTACTCTTCCTGGGGGTTATTATGGATCCTCGTTAGTTCCTGCCAAGGCAGCATCTACTCTTCCTGGGGTTTATTATGGATCCTCATTAGTTCCTGCCAAGGCAGCAGCTACTCTTCCTGGGGTTTATTATGGATCCTCATTAGTTCCTGCCAAGGCAGCATCTACTCTTCCTGGGGTTTATTATGGATCCTCATTAGTTCCTGCCAAGGCAGCAGCTACTCTTCCTGGGGTTTATTATGGATCCTCATTAGTTCCTGCCAAGGCAGCAGCTACTCTTCCTGGGGGTTATTATGGATCCTCGTTAGTTCCTGCCAAGGCAGCAGCTACTCTTCCTGTGGTTTATTATGGATCCTAATTAGTTCCAGCCAAGGCAGCAGCTACTCTTCCTGGGGGTTATTATGGATCCTCATTAGTTCCTGCCAAGGCAGCAGCTACTCTTCCCAGGGTTTATTATGGATCCTCATTAGTTCCTGCCAAGGCAGCAGCTACTCTTCCTGGGGTTTATTATGGATCCTCATTAGTTCCAGCCAAGGCAGCAGCTACACTTCCTGGGGTCCAGCAACATTAAGGCAGTAATATGCAATTCTAAAAACATTACATATCTACAACACAGTGTGTTCCCTCAGGCCACTACTCTACTACCACTACTCTACAACACAATATACATGTGTACTGTACGTGTGTGTGGAGTGCGTATGTTATCATGTGTGTGTGTCTCTTCACAGTCCCTGCTGTTCCATAAGGTGGTGTTCTGCCTGGTTTTTAAATCTGATTTGACTGCTTGCATCAGTTACTTGATGTGGAATAGAGTTCCATGGCTCTATGTAGTACTGTGCGCCTCCCATAGTCTGTTCTGGACCTCCGGTGGCATGTCTTGTGGGGTATGAATGGGTGTCTGAGCTGTGTGCTAGTAGTTTAAACAGACAGCTCGCTGCATTCAACATGTCAATACTTTTCACAAATACAAGTAGTGATGAAGTCAATCTCTCCTCGACTTTGGTCCAGGAGAGATTGACATGCATAGTATTAATGTTAGCTCTCTGTGTACATTTAAGAGCCAGCCGTGCTGCCCTGTTCTGGGACAATTCTCATTTGCCTAAGACTTTCTTTGTGGCGCCTGACCACACGACTGGACATAACTGGACAAAACAATATGTTTTGACCATGACAGTTTACAATACAGGGTTTATCCAAGCAGTTTAGTCTCCTCAACTTGCTCAATTTAGAGTTTAGTGAATGATTTGTGCCAAATACAACGCTATTAGTTTTCTAAATCATTTAGGACTTATTTCTTGCCGCCCATTCTGAAACTGACTAGCTGACGTGTATAGCGTTGAGTCATCAGCATACAGAGACACAGGCTGAGAAGAGGCCCCAGCGCGTCTCAAGCCAAGAGACGTCTTCATACCAGATCACACTGTTACAACACCACTGGCTGTGGTAGCTGACGTGTATAGTATAGTCACTGTTATAACACCACTGGCTGTGGTAGCTGACGTGTATAGTATAGTCACTGTTATAACACCACTGGCTGTGGTAGCTGACGTGTATAGTATAGTCACTGTTATGACACCACTGGCTGTGGTAGCTGACGTGTATAGTATAGTCACTGTTATGACACCACTGGCTGTGGTAGCTGACGTGTATAGTATAGTCACTGTTATGACACCACTGGCTGTGGTAGCTGACGTGTATAGTATAGTCACTGTTATAACACCACTGGCTGTGGTAGCTGACGTGTATAGTATAGTCACTGTTATGACACCACTGGCTGTGGTAGCTGACGTGTATAGTATAGTCACTGTTATCACACCACTGGCTGTGGTAGCTGACGTGTATAGTATAGTCACTGTTATAACACCACTGGCTGTGGTAGCTGACGTGTATAGTATAGTCACTGTTATAACACCACTGGCTGTGGTAGCTGACGTGTATAGTATAGTCACTGTTATAACACCACTGGCTGTGGTAGCTGACGTGTATAGTATAGTCACTGTTATAACACCACTGGCTGTGGTAGCTGACGTGTATAGTATAGTCACTGTTATGACACCACTGGCTGTGGTAGCTGACGTGTATAGTATAGTCACTGTTATGACACCACTGGCTGTGGTAGCTGACGTGTATAGTATAGTCACTGTTATAACACCACTGGCTGTGGTAGCTGACGTGTATAGTATGGTCACTGTTATGACACCACTGGCTGTGGTAGCTGACGTGTATAGTATAGTCACTGTTATAACACCACTGGCTGTGGTAGCTGACGTGTATAGTATAGTCACTGTTATAACACCACTGGCTGTGGTAGCTGACGTGTATAGTATAGTCACTGTTATAACACCACTGGCTGTGGTAGCTGACGTGTATAGTATAGTCACTGTTATAACACCACTGGCTGTGGTAGCTGACGTGTATAGTATAGTCACTGTTATAACACCACTGGCTGTGGTAGCTGACGTGTATAGTATAGTCACTGTTATAACACCACTGGCTGTGGTAGCTGACGTGTATAGTATAGTCACTGTTATAACACCACTGGCTGTGGTAGCTGACGTGTATAGTATAGTCACTGTTATAACACCACTGGCTGTGGTAGCTGACGTGTATAGTATAGTCACTGTTATAACACCACTGGCTGTGGTAGCTGACGTGTATAGTATAGTCACTGTTATAACACCACTGGCTGTGGTAGCTGACGTGTATAGTATAGTCACTGTTATAACACCACTGGCTGTGGTAGCTGACGTGTATAGTATAGTCACTGTTATAACACCACTGGCTGTGGTAGCTGACGTGTATAGTATAGTCACTGTTATGACACCACTGGCTGTGGTAGCTGACGTGTATAGTATAGTCACTGTTATAACACCACTGGCTGTGGTAGCTGACGTGTATAGTATAGTCACTGTTATAACACCACTGGCTGTGGTAGCTGACGTGTATAGTATAGTCACTGTTATAACACCACTGGCTGTGGTAGCTGACGTGTATAGTATAGTCACTGTTATAACACCACTGGCTGTGGTAGCTGACGTGTATAGTATAGTCACTGTTATGACACCACTGGCTGTGGTAGCTGACGTGTATAGTATAGTCACTGTTATAACACCACTGGCTGTGGTAGCTGACGTGTATAGTATAGTCACTGTTATAACACCACTGGCTGTGGTAGCTGACGTGTATAGTCACTGTTATAACACCACTGGCTGTGGTAGCTGACGTGTATAGTATAGTCACTGTTACAACACCACTGGCTGTGGTAGCTGACGTGTATAGTATAGTCACTGTTACAACACCACTGGCTGTGGTAGCTGACGTGTATAGTATAGTCACTGTTACAACACCACTGGCTGTGGTAGCTGACGTGTATAGTATAGTCACTGTTACAACACCACTGGCTGTGGTAGCTGACGTGTATAGTATAGTCACTGTTACAACACCACTGGCTGTGGTAGCTGACGTGTATAGTATAGTCACTGTTACAACACCACTGGCTGTGGTAGCTGACGTGTATAGTATAGTCACTGTTACAACACCACTGGCTGTGGTAGCTGACGTGTATAGTATAGTCACTGTTACGACACCACTGGCTGTGGTAGCTGACGTGTATAGTATAGTCACTGTTACGACACCACTGGCTTTGGTAGCTGACGTGTATAGTATAGTCACTGTTATAACACCACTGGCTGTGGTAGCTGACGTGTATAGTATAGTCACTGTTACAACACCACTGGCTGTGGTAGCTGACGTGTATAGTATAGTCACTGTTACAACACCACTGGCTGTGGTAGCTGACGTGTATAGTATAGTCACTGTTATAACACCACTGACTGTGGTAGCTGATGTGTATAGTATAGTCACTGTTATGACACCACTGGCTGTGGTAGCTGCCGTGTATAGTATAGTCACTGTTATGACACCACTGGCTGTGGTAGCTGACGTGTATAGTATAGTCACTGTTATAACACCACTAGCTGTGGTAGCTGACGTGTATAGTATAGTCACTGTTACAACACCACTGGCTGTGGTAGCTGACGTGTATAGTATAGTCACTGTTACAACACCACTGGCTGTGGTAGCTGACGTGTATAGTATAGTCACTGTTATAACACCACTGGCTGTGGTAGCTGACGTGTATAGTATAGTCACTGTTACAACACCACTGGCTGTGGTAGCTGACGTGTATATTATAGTCACTGTTATAACACCACTGGCTGTGGTAGCTGATGTGTATAGTATAGTCACTGTTATAACACCACTGGCTGTGGTAGCTGACGTGTATAGTATAGTCACTGTTATGACACCACTGGCTGTGGTAGCTGACGTGTATAGTATAGTCACTGTTATAACACCACTAGCTGTGGTAGCTGACGTGTATAGTATAGTCACTGTTACAACACCACTGGCTGTGGTAGCTGACGTGTATAGTATAGTCACTGTTACAACACCACTGGCTGTGGTAGCTGACGTGTATAGTATAGTCACTGTTATAACACCACTGGCTGTGGTAGCTGACGTGTATAGTATAGTCACTGTTACAACACCACTGGCTGTGGTAGCTGACGTGTATAGTATAGTCACTGTTATAACACCACTGGCTGTGGTAGCTGACGTGTATAGTATAGTCACTGTTATGACACCACTGGCTGTGGTAGCTGACATGTATAGTATAGTCACTGTTATAACACCACTGGCTGTGGTAGCTGACGTGTATAGTATAGTCACTGTTATAACACCACTGGCTGTGGTAGCTGACGTGTATAGTATAGTCACTGTTATAACACCACTGGCTGTGGTAGCTGACGTGTATAGTATAGTCACTGTTATAACACCACTGGCTGTGGTAGCTGACGTGTATAGTATAGTCACTGTTACGACACCACTGGCTGTGGTAGCTGACGTGTATAGTATAGTCACTGTTACGACACCACTGGCTGTGGTAGCTGACGTGTATAGTATAGTCACTGTTACGACACCACTGGCTGTGGTAGCTGACGTGTATAGTATAGTCACTGTTACGACACCACTGGCTGTGGTAGCTGACGTGTATAGTATAGTCACTGTTACGACACCACTGGCTGTGGTAGCTGACGTGTATAGTATAGTCACTGTTACGACACCACTGGCTGTGGTAGCTGACGTGTATAGTATAGTCACTGTTATGACACCACTGGCTGTGGTAGCTGACGTGTATAGTATAGTCACTGTTATGACACCACTGGCTGTGGTAGCTGACGTGTATAGTATAGTCACTGTTATGACACCACTGGATGTGGTAGCTGACGTGTATAGTATAGTCACTGTTATAACACCACTGGCTGTGGTAGCTGACGTGTATAGTATAGTCACTGTTATAACACCACTGGCTGTGGTAGCTGACGTGTATAGTATAGTCACTGTTATAACACCACAGGCTGTGGTAGCTGACGTGTATAGTATAGTCACTGTTACGACACCACTGACTGTGGTAGCTGACGTGTATAGTATAGTCACTGTTATAACACCACTGGCTGTGGTAGCTGACGTGTATAGTATAGTCACTGTTACGACACCACTGGCTGTGGTAGCTGACGTGTATAGTCACTGTTATAACACCACTGGCTGTGGTAGCTGACGTGTATAGTATAGTCACTGTTACGACACCACTGGCTGTGGTAGCTGACGTGTATAGTATAGTCACTGTTATGACACCACTGGCTGTGGTAGCTGACGTGTATAGTATAGTCACTGTTATAACACCACTGGCTGTGGTAGCTGACGTGTATAGTATAGTCACTGTTATAACACCACTGGCTGTGGTAGCTGACGTGTATAGTATAGTCACTGTTATAACACCACTGGCTGTGGTAGCTGACGTGTATATTATAGTCACTGTTATAACACCACTGGCTGTGGTAGCTGACGTGTATAGTATAGTCACTGTTATAACACCACTGGCTGTGGTAGCTGACGTGTATAGTATAGTCACTGTTACGACACCACTGGCTGTGGTAGCTGACGTGTATAGTATAGTCACTGTTACAACACCACTGGCTGTGGTAGCTGACGTGTATAGTATAGTCACTGTTACGACACCACTGGCTGTGGTAGCTGACGTGTATAGTATAGTCACTGTTACGACACCACTGGCTGTGGTAGCTGACGTGTATAGTATAGTCACTGTTACGACACCACTGGCTGTGGTAGCTGACGTGTATAGTATAGTCACTGTTATAACACCACTGGCTGTGGTAGCTGACGTGTATAGTATAGTCACTGTTATAACACCACTGGCTGTGGTAGCTGACGTGTATAGTATAGTCACTGTTATAACACCACTGGCTGTGGTAGCTGACGTGTGTAGTATAGTCACTGTTACGACACCACTGGCTGTGGTAGCTGACGTGTATAGTATAGTCACTGTTACGACACCACTGGCTGTGGTAGCTGACGTGTATAGTATAGTCACTGTTATAACACCACTGGCTGTGGTAGCTGACGTGTATAGTCACTGTTATAACACCACTGGCTGTGGTAGCTGACGTGTATAGTATAGTCACTGTTACAACACCACTGGCTGTGGTAGCTGACGTGTATAGTATAGTCACTGTTATAACACCACTGGCTGTGGTAGCTGACGTGTATAGTATAGTCACTGTTACAACACCACTGGCTGTGGTAGCTGACGTGTATAGTATAGTCACTGTTACGACACCACTGGCTGTGGTAGCTGACGTGTATAGTATAGTCACTGTTACGACACCACTGGCTGTGGTAGCTGACGTGTATAGTATAGTCACTGTTATAACACCACTGGCTGTGGTAGCTGACGTGTATTGTATAGTCACTGTTATAACACCACTGGCTGTGGTAGCTGACGTGTATAGTATAGTCACTGTTATAACACCACTGGCTGTGGTAGCTGACGTGTATAGTATAGTCACTGTTATAACACCACTGGCTGTGGTAGCTGACGTGTATAGTATAGTCACTGTTATGACACCACTGGCTGTGGTAGCTGACGTGTATAGTATAGTCACTGTTATAACACCACTGGCTGTGGTAGCTGACGTGTATAGTATAGTCACTGTTATAACACCACTGGCTGTGGTAGCTGACGTGTATAGTATAGTCACTGTTACGACACCACTGGCTGTGGTAGCTGACGTGTATAGTATAGTCACTGTTACAACACCACTGGCTGTGGTAGCTGACGTGTATAGTATAGTCACTGTTATAACACCACTGGCTGTGGTAGCTGACGTGTATAGTATAGTCACTGTTACGACACCACTGGCTGTGGTAGCTGACGTGTATAGTATAGTCACTGTTATAACACCACTGGCTGTGGTAGCTGACGTGTATAGTATAGTCACTGTTATGACACCACTGGCTGTGGTAGCTGACGTGTATTGTCACTGTTATGACACCACTGGCTGTGGTAGCTGACGTGTATAGTATAGTCACTGTTATGACACCACTGGCTGTGGTAGCTGACGTGTATAGTATAGTCACTGTTATGACACCACTGGCTGTGGTAGCTGACGTGTATAGTATAGTCACTGTTATGACACCACTGGCTGTGGTAGCTGACGTGTATAGTATAGTCACTGTTATGACACCACTGGCTGTGGTAGCTGACGTGTATAGTATAGTCACTGTTACAACACCACTGGCTGTGGTAGCTGACGTGTATAGTATAGTCACTGTTATAACACCACTGGCTGTGGTAGCTGACGTGTATAGTCACTGTTATGACACCACTGGCTGTGGTAGCTGACGTGTATAGTATAGTCACTGTTACAACACCACTGGCTGTGGTAGCTGACGTGTATAGTATAGTCACTGTTATAACACCACTGGCTGTGGTAGCTGACGTGTATAGTATAGTCACTGTTACGACACCACTGGCTGTGGTAGCTGACGTGTATAGTATAGTCACTGTTACGACACCACTGGCTGTGGTAGCTGACGTGTATAGTATAGTCACTGTTATGACACCACTGGCTGTGGTAGCTGACGTGTATAGTATAGTCACTGTTATGACACCACTGGCTGTGGTAGCTGACGTGTATAGTATAGTCACTGTTATGACACCACTGGATGTGGTAGCTGACGTGTATAGTATAGTCACTGTTATAACACCACTGGCTGTGGTAGCTGACGTGTATAGTATAGTCACTGTTATAACACCACTGGCTGTGGTAGCTGACGTGTATAGTATAGTCACTGTTATAACACCACAGGCTGTGGTAGCTGACGTGTATAGTATAGTCACTGTTACGACACCACTGGCTGTGGTAGCTGACGTGTATAGTATAGTCACTGTTATAACACCACTGGCTGTGGTAGCTGACGTGTATAGTCACTGTTATAACACCACTGGCTGTGGTAGCTGACGTGTATAGTATAGTCACTGTTACAACACCACTGGCTGTGGTAGCTGACGTGTATAGTATAGTCACTGTTATAACACCACTGGCTGTGGTAGCTGACGTGTATAGTATAGTCACTGTTACAACACCACTGGCTGTGGTAGCTGACGTGTATAGTATAGTCACTGTTACGACACCACTGGCTGTGGTAGCTGACGTGTATAGTATAGTCACTGTTACGACACCACTGGCTGTGGTAGCTGACGTGTATAGTATAGTCACTGTTATGACACCACTGGCTGTGGTAGCTGACGTGTATAGTATAGTCACTGTTATAACACCACTGGCTGTGGTAGCTGACGTGTATAGTATAGTCACTGTTATAACACCACTGGCTGTGGTAGCTGACGTGTATAGTATAGTCACTGTTATAACACCACTGGCTGTGGTAGCTGACGTGTATAGTATAGTCACTGTTATGACACCACTGGCTGTGGTAGCTGACGTGTATAGTATAGTCACTGTTATAACACCACTGGCTGTGGTAGCTGACGTGTATAGTATAGTCACTGTTATAACACCACTGGCTGTGGTAGCTGACGTGTATAGTATAGTCACTGTTACGACACCACTGGCTGTGGTAGCTGACGTGTATAGTATAGTCACTGTTACAACACCACTGGCTGTGGTAGCTGACGTGTATAGTATAGTCACTGTTATAACACCACTGGCTGTGGTAGCTGACGTGTATAGTATAGTCACTGTTACGACACCACTGGCTGTGGTAGCTGACGTGTATAGTATAGTCACTGTTATAACACCACTGGCTGTGGTAGCTGACGTGTATAGTATAGTCACTGTTATGACACCACTGGCTGTGGTAGCTGACGTGTATTGTCACTGTTATGACACCACTGGCTGTGGTAGCTGACGTGTATAGTATAGTCACTGTTATGACACCACTGGCTGTGGTAGCTGACGTGTATAGTATAGTCACTGTTATGACACCACTGGCTGTGGTAGCTGACGTGTATAGTATAGTCACTGTTATGACACCACTGGCTGTGGTAGCTGACGTGTATAGTATAGTCACTGTTATGACACCACTGGCTGTGGTAGCTGACGTGTATAGTATAGTCACTGTTACAACACCACTGGCTGTGGTAGCTGACGTGTATAGTATAGTCACTGTTATAACACCACTGGCTGTGGTAGCTGACGTGTATAGTCACTGTTATGACACCACTGGCTGTGGTAGCTGACGTGTATAGTATAGTCACTGTTACAACACCACTGGCTGTGGTAGCTGACGTGTATAGTATAGTCACTGTTATAACACCACTGGCTGTGGTAGCTGACGTGTATAGTCACTGTTATGACACCACTGGCTGTGGTAGCTGACGTGTATAGTATAGTCACTGTTATAACACCACTGGCTGTGGTAGCTGACGTGTATAGTCACTGTTATAACACCACTGGCTGTGGTAGCTGACGTGTATAGTCACTGTTATGACACCACTGGCTGTGGTAGCTGACGTGTATAGTATAGTCACTGTTACAACACCACTGGCTGTGGTAGCTGACGTGTATAGTATAGTCACTGTTATAACACCACTGGCTGTGGTAGCTGACGTGTATAGTCACTGTTATGACACCACTGGCTGTGGTAGCTGACGTGTATAGTATAGTCACTGTTATAACACCACTGGCTGTGGTAGCTGACGTGTATAGTCACTGTTATAACACCACTGGCTGTGGTAGCTGACGTGTTCAGAGACGTCTTCACACCAGATCACACTGTTACAACACGTTCATCACATCTTTCTAGAAGGAGAAACTAGGATCCGTTTATCTAGAAGAAAACAGACTTTATTTACTTATGAAAGTCATGTAGAAAATACATTCTGTGTATAGAAAACTGTTCAGAAATATAACACATACGTGGCAAATGTTTAGTAAACTAAGAAATCCTAAGTCTGGTTGCAGTTTTAGAAGATTCTGTCCAGGGTTAACGTTTTCTTAAAGGTATTCCTTAAATCTGAATGACATGATTTAAATATAAAAACTAGTTCCTGTTGTGAAGGAGAAATAACGGCCTCTATATTGAGGTGAGGGATCTTTCATTTAAATGCATAGATCATTACAAAGCAAAAGTTGATATTCTTTGCTCGATAAACATAGCTTTATATCAGTTTCTGGACAGTTCTCACTTGCTGCATCAACAACAGGTAGCAACAATACATGTTGTGTATAATATTGAGTAAAGAGGAGTGCTATGGGTATAACATGAAAGCCTATATCTCCCATGGTTACTGTGCTAACATCCTATCTCATGATAGTACACAATCCAACAGTTGCACCATACAAAGCCCAGATCCTACAGCAAGTCACACATTCCAACCGTTTCTGTACAAAAAGTTCACCTAGTCAGCTAACTCATACACGCTAGCTGAAACACACACCTCTCACTCACACTTCCCTCCACCCCGTTATTGTAGGCATCCTGGAAAAGTAAAGACCTTTCAAGCATAGAAATAGAATCAGCATTGACTTGAATGGGAAGGTCGGGTCTATAGATTATATTTCTATGCATTCAAATAGCATTGTTTCTCTTCTAAACCAATGACTATGGGTATTATCAGACTATGGGTATTGATCAGTGATCAGTGGCAATACTTTCTATTGATTTGATCAGAATCCAGAGCCATGAAAACCACCCATGATACCTAAACCCCTAGAATCGTTACATGAAGAGACGTCATCTACAAAGAAACGCCACCAAGAGATACAATCTAATCCCCCAAAACAGGAGTTCTCAGACCTCTCCTGGGGGACCCACAGACGAATGGATTTCATCTACTCAAGAGCCAGAACATCTGATTACATTAGTCAACCAATCATCAAGCCCTTGACTAGGTGAATCAGGTGATCTCTTAATCCAGTCTCTCTGGCAGTAAATGTCTTGGAGAGGGAGTCAAATAGAATCCATTCATTCTCACATCTCTCTCTCATATCAACCAATCATCAAGCCCTTGACTAGGTGAATCAGGTGATCTCTTACTCCAACAGTCTCTCTGGCAGTAAATGTCTTGGAGAGGGAGTCTAATAGAACCCATTCATTCTCACATCTCTCTCTCTCTCATATCAACAAATCATCAAGCCCTTGACTAGGTGAATCAGGTGATCTCTTAATCCAGTCTCTCTGGCAGTAAATGTCTTGGAGAGGGAGTCAAATAGAATCCATTCATTCTCACATCTCTCTCTCATATCAACCAATCATCAAGCCCTTGACTAGGTGAATCAGGTGAGCTAGTCCAGGGCTACAACGTTGTGTTAAATGTCTGAGGGTCCCAGAGAAGAGGTTTGGAAACCACTGCTAACAAGCCAATGGCTCTAGTCTGTACATGGAAACATTCACCAGTGGGGAAGTAGAGATAAAAAGAGGCTCATACTAAAAGGAAGCTAAACAACATGTATATGATGTTCTCTGGTTCTACAGTGCAGGAGTGCTGATCTGGGATCAGGTGCCCCCCTGTCCATGTAGTCACATGTATTATTATCTAAAAGGCTACACTGATCCTAGATCAGTATGCCTACTCTAAGATGCTTTTTGAATATGGGTTGCAGGTTTTTCCTCAGCTCACTAGTGGTTCTGAAGTGGACTCACGAGGTCCAAAGTGGCAGTTCTCAACTAAAGGACAAGAGACACCATAACGAACGTTGGCCGTGCGCAGTAGGTCACCTGATGGGTGTCGACGAACGATGGTGATTCAACACGCAGAATGGTCTGGAAATGAACAGAAAATGGCAGCGGTAAACGTTCTTTGGTCAGAGGCGATAGGGAGGACAGCCACCTGTTGCTTTTCACTGTTCGTCGGCTCCGTCCGGTTTGTCCTTAACAAGTTCATAGTTCATAGCGATCAGGACTAGGGTGGAAGCACCTGTGCGATGGTCTCCTTGGCACTCTGACTCAGTCTCTCCGGAAACGCCACCTCGTACTCCACCAGCAGGTCACCGCGGCGATCGGGCCGCTTGGGCAGAGGAAGCCCCTCCCCCGTGATGCGTCGTTTCATCCCCGGACGCACCACGTCCCCTGTCGTCACGGTTACTGTCCTGCCGTCCAACGTGGGGGCGATGACCGTGCAGCCGCACAGCGCCTGAAGGAGAGAGAGAGGGAGGGAAAGAGAAGGGGGGAGAGAGATGTTAGACTAGAGTGATGAAGTGTACGTACAAACAGTTGTCTGTAGGTTCAAGAATGATTGTCATTCTAAGTACTATCAATTTGTTTTAGCGAGCACTTGGAGAACAACGTATACAAAAAAGTATATTTAGTTTAGTTAAAGTTCAGATCACTCTGCCTTACCTCTCTGAGGGAGACCTTGGCGGGGTAAACGATGTCAGAGCCGTCTCGCCGGAACACCGGGTGTGGCTTATCCTTGACCACAAACACCACGTCTGCCGGGATGTTAGTCGGCGTCTCGTCCCCCTCTTTAGGGAAGGTGACCTTCGTCCCCTCCTTCCATCCCTTCTTTATCTCCACCTCCAGGATCTTGTCCTCCGTCCGGATGGTCCGTCGGTCTGCGTTCAGCCGCTTGTGGGATATCTTCATTCTCTTCGTGCAGCCTGAGAGAACCTTTAAAAAGGACCACAATGGAAATGAGGCATGGACTTCATGGTGTTATCCTAGACAACTTTTACATTGAATTGTCAAATAAAATAAGTCAACCAACCAACCTCCTCTAAGGTCACCCTGAGGTCGTGGAGCAGGGGTGGGTCCTGGTGCTTCTCAACCATCTGCCCCCCCATCCCCCCTCCCCCCATCCCTGTGCTGAAGGAACGGGGAAACCCCCCCATGCCACCGCCCCCCATCCCGAAACGGGCGAAGGGATCGTCAGTGTCCATGTTGTCCCCGTCTGGGCCCCCGCCGTTTCGGGGGAAGAACTGGTCGAAGGGGCTCCGGCCCCCGAAGAACTCGGCGAAGATGGCGTGGGGGTCACCCTGGAAGGAGTAGCTGAAACTAGGGCCCCCGGGAACACCCCCTCCTCCTGGGGGGCCTCCTCCCTTCAACCCTGGAGAGGAAAGGAGAGGGAGAGTTAAACATTTGTGGCTCTGGTCCAGACTTCTTTCAATAGAAGTTGTGTAAACATTTTCTATGTGCAGTGTCACCCATGGGCGTGGAAACAATGTGTCTGTGTGGAGGGCTAGATGGGAGGAACAATGTGTCTGTGTGGAGGGCTAGATGGGAGGAACAATGCGTCTGTGTGGAGGGCTAGATGGGAGGAACAATGCGTCTGTGTGGAGGGCTAGATGGGAGGAACGCTCTGTGTGGAGGGCTAGATGGGAGGAACAACGTGTCTGTGTGAGGGCTAGATGGGAGGAACGCTCTGTGTGGAGGGCTAGATGGGAGGAACGCTCTGTGTGGAGGGCTAGATGGGAGGAACGCTCTGTGTGGAGGGCTAGATGGGAGGAACAATGCGTCTGTGTGGAGGGCTAGATGGGAGGAATAATGCGTCTGTGTGGAGGGCTAGATGGGAGGAACGCTCTGTGTGGAGGGCTAGATGGGAGGAACAACGTGCCTGTGTGAGGGCTAGATGGGAGGAACGCTCTGTGTGGAGGGCTAGATGGGAGGCTGCTGAGGGGAGGACGGCTCATAATAAGGGCCAGAACAGACCAAATGGAACGGCATCAGACACCTGGAAACAATGTGTCTGATGTATTTTATACTATTCCGCTCCAGTCATTACCATGAGCCCGTCCTCCCCAATTAAGGTGCCACCAACCTCCTGTGGTCTACAGTGTCTGTTGCTATACACGGAATAATGCAGCTTGACCGTTGAGTTATCTAGCCTGGTCCTTAAAGACAACTGATAAGAACACAGCAGCACCGTTGTAACCTCGGTCTACTGTAGGTACTAGGAATACACAACCACACCATCTGTCGTTTGAGAAGCTGGCTGACAGGCTCGTGCCAAACTGTCAAAGTCAAACTCTCCACCCCGCTGTGACGTCAGCGCCCGAACTTTCCAGTAGTGGGCGTGCACCTCTCCGCTCTTGGCGTGCAGCCAATCAGCAGTGTTATTGTATCTATCCGTTTTTTTCCTTCTCCATTCTTATGATTGTGCTGCAAGGGATTCTTGTTGGAACTCGCTAATCCCTTGCAGCACAATCATACGAATGGAGAAGGGGGAAAAAACTGATAGATACAATAAGCCTGCTGTGTCTTGCCCTTTCTAGTTATAAAATATAGCTCACATGGGCTAAGAAAGGTAGGCTTATAAACTGTTGCTCACACAGGCCAAGGAGGGTTGGCTTATGAGGTGTTGCTTGGTTTGTTATAAGCATATAGCGTTTGTTTTTGGAACTTCTGTGGCCCAATGCGTTAGAACACTAGAAATAAACGATTTCAGCACCACTTAAGAAGAGTAGATGATCAGAGGAAAGAGGCAGGTTCTTGAGAGAGATCTTGAAATGCCTTTTCGCATTAATACTCATCAAAATATCCAGCGACAATGATTCAGCTTTACATCTTTATAATCGTAGCTTTGAAATATTTTCCGATAAGCCTACCTAACTAAAGCATTTTGAAAAACAAAGTGTATTTATTCATCACCTTCAATAATAACTTGTTGCGTCTGGTAATTAAAAAGAACACTTACCTTCTTCACCGAATCGGTCGTAAATGTCCTTTTTCTTTGGGTCGCTCAGAACGTCATAAGCTTCAGCTATTTCTTTAAACTTATCCTCGGCTTTAGGAGCCTTGTTTTTATCCGGGTGGTAACGCAGAGCCTGCTTACGATAAGCCTTCTTGATCTCGTCCTCCGTCGCCCCTTTCTGTATGCCCAGGACATTATAGTAGTCTTTACCCATTTTGACCATTTAGCTGTCGGTGTGTTTATTCCGAAAAGCTGCGAGAAATAGTTTAAAGTTCCCTTGCTTGAGCCTGTGCTGACTGTCAATCAAATTCACACAAGGTAGACGGGTCTCTCTTTAAATGCGCTGGTCCGCTTGCAGGCAGTCTATCTATGGAATGGTAAATAAACGTATGAAAGCCTAACCTGAACTGCACACATACTGTTGAAGAATGCTACCGTTCTGTCAGCTCAGCTCGACACTCCGCTTGGGACCCATTCTAGTTTATACCCGCGCAGAAAGTTCGAGAATGTTCTAGCAACATCAGGAAGAGTCTGAACGCAGCTCAGCTCCTGTCGGACGAAAGTTCTTGGGACCGACCACGCCCACTGGAGCGTCACTGAGTTTGAAAGTTCGATAGGACACGCCTCTGTAGTCTAGGAAACTCAACCACGCCTTCCTTGTAGAAATCTCACCCTGTGTGCGTGTGCGGTGGCAGATACAGTGTTGACTCACTGGATGTATCAAAAGTACTAAGAATCGTGTTAGTGAACAAAAGGTATCACAATGTGTCTGCAAACTGCGCAGAGGAAGAGCTTTATGGATCCCCTGAACAAAACTGATGCCCTCATAATGTGGTTTGTCTGTCGCTTTTGTTGGAACTATAGGTTTAGTCCTCGCTATGCTTCAGGTTTAGAGGTACTATGCGTTAGGTTGAGCCCTGTCCTTTCTCAATTTAAATAATTACGTTATTTTAACATTTACTAGCCTCTTCTTGGTCAAATACCCACAAAGAGGTCTAGGCCTATCCTTGGCAAACAGCCGTGCTGCTTTTGAAAACCACCGCTGACACATCATGCCCAATATAACAGTCAGTAATCTACGAACTAAAATCGCTGATCTGTAGTCAGTATATAGCTTGCCCTGGTGTTGATAACATAAGATTTACTAACATAATCACCTGCTAATACAATTTACTCCGCATCTCCATTTGTCCAAACGGATCACTCCATTGTGGGAATCTACTCCCCCATTGGCTACAGTACGGGAAGTAAGGCATATCTACTTAGCTTTCCGACACATTGATTGGACGTGATATTAAAGAGGTAACCATTGGACTTTCCAATCATTGGACCAATTGGGGACCTCAACGCTTCCTCTTGCTCTGATTGGAAGGCACGACCCGTCACTCACCTTGGATGAGAGCGAGCACAAACTGCCAAGATGAAGCATTACGAGGTAAGATAGTATCCGCTGTAACTCTAAACCTTTAATCGGGATTCTGTACATTATATTTCTGACTGTTTCATACCGGTGTTGTAAGATTGTCCGTTCGTTTCCCACCGGTCAGATGTAGGATGGTAGGACACGCTGGAGAACAGAGACTAGCTCACTCGGATGTCAAAGCCTCCAGCCCGTGTGGTGTGCTCGTGGACTCTGGTCGAAGTTGTAGCCTACTTGCCTGCAATTCACACATCACGGACATAGCCTATCAACTCTACTTTTACAATAAACAGCGATCCAAACAGATAGGTTACTAGTTTATTTATCTATTTACCAGTCGTTCTTTTCTCACAATGCATAAACTAGGCTGCGCCACCGCTGGTGGATTGGAACGCTGAAGATTTTCTATCTCGACATTGTTGCTTCATTGCAGGGCAGCTACTATCATTGCAGGTGAACAGTCAAGTGCGCAACAAATCTAACCTTGTGGGGAGAGTTGTGTCGTAAAATAATGTAGCCTCTTGGGTAGAAATGTTGACCGTTACACTACTTTACTGTATGAACACAGAGACCACTGCGTCTCATATCAGACTGACTGACATTGTTGATCTGCATAAAGGAGAGTGACGTGATGACACAACTAGGTCTAGCTTAAATCTAAACTCCTATTGCACAAAGCCTCGTAGACTTAGGTTTTTCAATCACAAATACGAGACAAAGTTATATGGTAAGCAAGAAAGGCTGCATGCAATGATGTGTATTTAATCATATCAAAGCCCACAGGTTACTTTATGATAAATGCATAGCAAACAGGCAATAATTGTAGTCGCTATGTCCTCTGAAACACATGACCACCTTCACTCTCATGGCTGTATAGGCAGACATACCCATAGACATGTACCTCTACATGTGCTGTCCTTGTGGCTCTCTCAGACCTAATACAAACAGATCTAGGACCAGATTAACCCCCACTAAACCTAACCTTAGCCATTTGGGGGTAATCGCATACAACCTGATCTTAAATCGGTGTCTAGAGGGGAGTTAATCCTCCTACAGTCAGATTTTAAAACCGATTTCTTGACTTCAGGCTAGCTAGCTACAGCAGGTGATGTCATGGCTACCAGGACTGAAGCTACAGCAGGTGTGCCGACCAAACCCAATGGGCAGGATGTGAAGGAGCCAGTTTGGGGAGTTGTGTAGAGTTAAAGTGCCCCGACCAGTGGGTCCCCGTCCCCCCCCCCCACGTCTCCTCCTCCTCCTCATACCAGACCTGGGTTCTAATAGTATTGGAAATCGTTCCAAGACTTTGAGAGTTTGCTCTCTAGCCTATCTAGAGTTGTAGATGGGTATCTGTTGCAGCTATTGGACTATTCCATTGGTCTGTTAAAGCCCGGCAAGCTCAATCAAGCAAATAATGTATTTCATAATAATTTCAAATTGTACTTCAACCCTAGTCTGTCTGATCCCTATATGCACTGGGAGGTGATCATACTTCAACCCTAGTCTGTCTGATCCCTATATGCACTGGGAGGTGATCATACTTCAACCCTAGTCTGTCTGATAACTATATGCACTGGGAGGTGATCATACTTCAACCCTAGTCTGTCTGATCCCTATGTGCACTGGGAGGTGATCATACTTCAACCCTAGTCTGTCTGATAACTATATGCACTGGGAGGTGATCATACTTCAACCCTAGTCTGTCTGATCCCTATATGCACTGGGAGGTGATCATACTTCAACCCTAGTCTGTCTGATCCCTATATGCACTGGGAGGTGATCATACTTCAACCCTAGTCTGTCTGATCCCTATATGCAATGGGAGGTGATCATACTTCAAACCAAGTCTGTCTGATCCCTATATGCACTGGGAGGTGATCATACTTCAAACCAAGTCTGTCTGATCCCTATATGCACTGGGAGGTGATCATACTTCAACCCTAGTCTGTCTGATCCCTATATGCACTGGGAGGTGATCATACTTCAACCCTAGTCTGTCTGATCCCTATATGCACTGGGAGGTGATCATACTTCAACCCTAGTCTGTCTGATAACTATATGCACTGGGAGGTGATCATACTTCAACCCTAGTCTGTCTGATCCCTATGTGCACTGGGAGGTGATCATACTTCAACCCTAGTCTGTCTGATAACTATATGCACTGGGAGGTGATCATACTTCAACCCTAGTCTGTCTGATCCCTATATGCACTGGGAGGTGATCATACTTCAACCCTAGTCTGTCTGATACCTATATGCACTGGGAGGTGATCATACTTCAACCCTAGTCTGTCTGATCCCTATATGCACTGGGAGGTGATCATACTTCAACCCTAGTCTGTCTGATCCCTATATGCACTGGGAGGTGATCATACTTCAACCCTAGTCTGTCTGATCCCTATATGCACTGGGAGGTGATCATACTTTAACCCAGGTATGTCTGATCCCTATATGCACTGGGAGGTTATCATTCCAAGAACTTTCTGTCTTTCTAATGTAGTAATTGAGGGGACAGAACAGCTTGAGAGATGCTGGAACCAGCTAGCCTGCTACAATGTAACCTCGTGTTCTGACAGAAAGGTCCACAACTCTTGGAGGCCGTAGTTCGCTAACATACAAGCAGGCTACAGTAAAATCTAGATTAGTCTGCAGTAAGCCCAATATAAACATGTTATTGCACTGGTAAGATGTGCATTTGACTATAGAATACATGTTGGGACCGTATCAAAGCATCATTGGCTATCAGGGAAGGATTGCTAACAATCAACAAGATTACTGTCTGCATCCATCTTGAATCCAATTGATCGCCAATGAATACATTTATCACAACACAAAATCACTGCTGATGTAGTTATAACACATATCCACAAGGTGGAGCCAAAGCTCTGTAATAGTAAATATAGACCTAGGCATGACACCTGCTGCCTCGCTGCACTGACAGCAACACACATTGAAGAAGATGGACACTCATTCCACCATACCACAGATCTAGGATCAGATTACCATACGCACAATGCTAATATTAACCATTCGGGTGGTAGAATATACCTGACTGTAGATCAGTTGCTAGTCCACTCCATCAGCATCAGGTCTGTCCATAGAGTACGTTGTGCTAAGCTCACAGTGCATTTCTGTGCTTATACAACCAGTAAATAATATTAATCATTAACACTGACCTGTGTGTGAGTGAGAAGGCAGGTGTGGAGATGCCAGGAGCCAGAGTCCAGTAAACTGGAGATACACCATCTGTCAACCTGTAGAGAGAGAACCTATTAGTGCACTATAATGAGCTGGAGTGTTCTACGAATCCCTCTGTCTTTCCCACACTCAATCATGGCAGCACAGCACTACTACAACTTGCACTACTACCGAGTCTTGAATTTAGCTAGTTTCAATGCTGTCCTACTCTAGAGCTCCACGTTTTACCCCAGTCCTACCCCAGGACTACACTACCCTACCCTAACACTACCCTACCCTAACACTACCCCAGCCCTACCCTAACACTACCCTACCCTAACACTACACCAGCCCTACCCTAACACTACCCCAGCACTACCCCAGCCCTACCCTAACACTGCCCCAGCTATGACAGTTGTCTATCCAGTATTGCTTTAGACCCCCAGCACAAGGAAAGGCTGGTATCCCAGGGGGGGGGTCTTTATATAGACAGGGGGTAGAGGCGATGGAATGGGGGGGGGGGGGTTAAATAGCTAGAGAAATCCTAGCCATGCCTGGCGTGTGTGTGTGTGTGGACTACAAAGCATCATTTTACATTTACATTTAAGTCATTTAGCAGACGCTCTTATCCAGAGCGACTTACAAATTGGAAAGTTCATACATATTCATCCTGGTCCCCCCGTGGGAATTGAACCCACAACCCTGGCGTTGCAAGCGCCATGCTCTACCAACTGAGCCACACGGGACCAGTTATGGGCAGTTCTACAGTAATGGAATTGCGTAGACTCAGATTTTTCACTTTCAAAATGTATATCAAACAAAAAACATTGATTTCAAAGTTTAGAAAACCATACAACTCTACAGTGCCTTGCAAAAGTATTCACCCCCCCTTGGCGTTTTTCCTATTTCGTTGCATTACAACTTGTAATTTAAATGGATTTTTATTTGGATTTCATGTAATGGACATACAAAAGATAGTCCAAATTGGTGAAGTGAAATGAAAAAAAAATTACTTGGAAAAGTGGTGAGTGCATATGTATTCACCCCTTTGCTATGAAGCCCCTAAATAAGATCTGGTGCAACTAATTACCTTCAGAAGTCACATAATTAATTAAATAAAGTCTACCTGTGTGCAATCTAAGTGTCACATGATCTCAGTGTGTGTGTGTGCATATATATATATATTATACACACACATCTGTATCTGTTCTGAAAGGCCCCAGAGTCTGCAACACCACTAAGGGGCGGCACTATGAAGACCAAGGAGCTCTCCAAACAGGTCAGGGACAAAGTTGTTCAGAAGTACAGATCAGGGTTGGGTTATTAAAAAAAATATCCAAAACTTTGAACATCCGACAGAGCACCATTTAAATCCATTATTAAAAAATTGAAATACTATGGCACAAAAACAAACCTGCCAAGAGAGGGCCGCACACCAAAACTCATGGACCAGGCAAGGAGGGCATTAACCAGAGAGGCAACAAAGAGACCAAAGATAACCCTGAAGGAGCTGCAAAGCTCCACAGCGGAGATTGGAGTATCTGTCCATAGGACCACTTTAAGCTGTACACTCCACAGCGCTGGGCTTTACGGAAGAGTGTCCAGAAAAAAATAAGCAAACACATTTGGCGTTCCCCAAAAGGCATGTGGGAGACTCCCCAAATATATGGAAGAAGGTACTCTGGTCAGATTAAACTAAAATTGAGCTTTTTGGCCATCAAGGAAAACGCTATGTCTGGCACAAACCCAACACCTCTCGTCACCCCGAGAACATCATCCCCACAGTGAAGCATGTTGGTGGCAGCATCATGCTGTGGGGATGTTTTTCCATCAGCAGGGACTGGGAAACTGGTCAGAATTGAAGGAATGATGGATGGTTTTGAATACAGGGAGATTTTTGAGGAAAACCTGTTTGTCTTCCAGAGATTTGAGACTGGGAAGGAGGTTCACTTTCCAGCAGGACAATGACCCTAAGTGTACTGCTAAAGCAACACTTGAGTGGTTTAAGGGGACACATTTAAATGCCTTGGAATGGCCTAGTCAAAGTCCAGACCTCAATCCAATTGAGAATCTGTGGTATGACTTAAAGATTGCTGTACACCAGCGGAACTGATCTAACTTGAAGGAGCTGGAGCAGTTTTGCCTTGAAGAATGGGCAAAAATCCCAGTGGCTAGATGTGCCAAGCTTATAGAGACATCCCAAGAGACTTGCAGCTGTAATTGCTGCAAAAGGTGGCTCTACAAAGTATTGACTTTGGGGGGGTGAATAGTTATGCACGCTCAAGTTTCTATATATTTTTTGTCTTATGTCTTTCACAAAATATTTTGCATCTTCAAAGTGGTAGGCATGTTGTGTAAATCAAATGATACACCCCCCCCCAAAAAACTATTTAAAATCCAGGTTGTAAATAAACAAAATAGGAAAAATGCCAAGGGGGATGAATACTTTCGCAAAGCACTGTATGCACAAGGACTACTTTGAATAATTTACACAGTAAATAAAATAAGTATTTGCTGGAGTTTGGTAACCGAATTGGAGTAAAATCTCCCTCAGTTTTATTCTGTTACAATGTTTGGTATCTGCACAGTTCTTCCTGTAAAGGTATTTTTGTAGAACGTTGTGACATTTTTAAAAGTAGTCCTTGTGCATAGAGTTGTATGGTTTATCTTTGAAATCAATGGTTTTGTTTGGTATACATTTGAAGTCTTGGTGTGATTGTTAACATAGTAAATTGATATTGGACCGACATATCTAGGAACTTAAGGGTGACGGTTCCTGACATTATTGGAGGGTCGATGGGTTGAACGGAGGAGAATTCCCCCAACTAAGCCATGAGTCTCTGGAGTATTATCACCCTACTCTGTGTGGGGGTGGGGGGGATAGGGAAGGTGTGGAGGTAGGGAGAGGGTTGCTTACGCAGAGCTTTTTATTTAGCTGTGGGGGGGGACTGACAACACATACTTCCTTCTAGACTGGGGAGGGGGGTGCTCGGGTATCATAATGGGGGGGGACTGACAACACATACTTCCTTCTAGACTGGGGAGGGGGGTGCTCGGGTATCATAATGGGGGGGGGGACTGACAACACATACTTCCTTCTAGACTGGGGAGGGGGGTGCTCGGGTATCATAATGGGGGGGGGACTGACAACACATACTTCCTTCTAGACTGGGGAGGGGGGTGCTCGGGTATCATAATGGGGGGGGACTGACAACACATACTTCCTTCTAGACTGGGGAGGGGGGTGCTCGGGTATCATAATGGGGGGGGGGACTGACAACACATACTTCCTTCTAGACTGGGGAGGGGGGTGCTCGGGTATCATAATGGGGGGGGGGACTGACAACACATACTTCCTTCTAGACTGGGGAGGGGGGTGCTCGGGTATCATAAT
This sequence comes from Salvelinus namaycush, assembly GCF_016432855.1. Classification (NCBI taxonomy): domain Eukaryota; kingdom Metazoa; phylum Chordata; class Actinopteri; order Salmoniformes; family Salmonidae; genus Salvelinus; species Salvelinus namaycush. Next base: position 48,952 of record NC_052345.1, on the reverse strand, counting down.
GGGGGGGGGACTGACAACACATACTTCCTTCTAGACTGGGGAGGGGGGTGCTCGGGTATCATAATGGGGGGGTTCATAATCAACTCGACACAGGAATGCATCAACTTTCCTTACTGTTCTTTAAACTTTGTTCCCTGGTGGAAATGACTTCACAGGGGAGCAGGGCTGGGTGGGGGTGGGGTTAAATAAAGCAGCCAGCGTGCCAGGAGAGAAGGAATGAGAAGGGGGGGTGACCGAATGATAGAAAGGATGAAGAGAGGGAGGGAGGGGTGGGAGGAAAACCGACGGAGCGAACGAGGGGGAGAGAAAGAGATTTATTTCCACAGCTGAAACCAGGCGCTCCTCTCTTCGCTCAAACTGAGGGAATTAAGAAAAAGGTATTTTTCCAGACAAAGGGATTAAATAGAGAGGCTCGTGGTGGAGGAGTGTGGATATGGATACCGTAGTACTAGAGGGGGCTACCCACAAAAAGGCTGGTCCGGGGAGTGCCCCAGGAGTGCCAGCACCCCCCGTTAAACGGCCCAAAGCTAAGAAGGCTAAGAAAGCTGTGGTTTTCTTTGAGGTGGAGATTCTGGATGCCAAGACCAAGGACAAACTCTGCTTCCTGGACAAGGTAAGACGGCTTCACAAATACTGGTGTGTGTGTGTGTGGGGGGACACGTCTATATCTCTGTGTGTACGTCTATCTGTGTGTGTCTCTGTGTTAAATAGTGCAACAGGTGCAGGCTAGATAGGACTATTAGTCTAATGTAGGACGCTCCACTGTACTCCGGTCAGAAGTGCTGTCTGTCTCTCTGAGCCCAGTCAGTCAGTATAGTGCTGTGTAGCTCCAGGTACAACCTGGACCTTGTCTGAGCCAGAACGGCCCATAGTGGTCAGTACTACCTAGGACTGTAGTGAACTATCATTCTTATTAGAGGTTAAAACTCCTCTCTATTAGCATGGTGTTGTAGACTGATGGTTAAATGACAGGTGTAACACCTAGCTAGGTTTAGCATGGTGTTATAGACTGATGGTTAAATGACAGGTGTAACACCTAGCTAGGTTTAGCATGGTGTTATAGACTGATGGTTAAATGACAGGTGTAACACCTAGCTGTTTATCCTGGTGTTATAGACTGATGGTTAAATGACAGGTGTAACACCTAGCTAGGTTTAGCATGGTGTTATAGACTGATGGTTAAATGGCAGGTGTAACACCTAGCTAGGTTTAGCATGGTGTTGTAGACTGATGGTTTAATGACAGGTGGAACACCTAGCTAGGTTTAGCATGGTGTTATAGACTGATGGTTAAATGAGATGGAACACCTAGCTAGGTTTAGCATGGTGTTATAGACTGATGGTTAAATGAGATGGAACACCTAGCTAGGTTTAGCATGGTGTTATAGACTGATGGTTAAATGACAGGTGGAACACCTAGCTAGGTTTAGCATGGTGTTATAGACTGATGGTTAAATGACAGGTGGAACACCTAGCTAGGTTTATCCTGGTGTTATAGACTGATGGTTAAATGACAGGTGGAACACCTAGCTAGGTTTATCCTGGTGTTATAGACTGATGGTTAAATGACAGGTGTAACACCTAGCTAGGTTTAGCATGGTGTTATAGACTGATGGTTAAATGAGATGGAACACCTAGCTAGGTTTAGCATGGTGTTATAGACTGATGGTTAAATGACAGGTGGAACACCTAGCTAGGTTTAGCATGGTGTTGTAGACTGATGGTTAAATGACAGGTGGAACACCTAGCTAGGTTTAGCATGGTGTTATAGACTGATGGTTAAATGACAGGTGTAACACCTAGCTAGGTTTAGCATGGTGTTATAGACTGATGGTTAAATGGCAGGTGTAACACCTAGCTAGGTTTAGCATGGTGTTGTAGACTGATGGTTTAATGACAGGTGGAACACCTAGCTAGGTTTAGCATGGTGTTATAGACTGATGGTTAAATGAGATGGAACACCTAGCTAGGTTTAGCATGGTGTTATAGACTGATGGTTAAATGACAGGTGGAACACCTAGCTAGGTTTAGCATGGTGTTATAGACTGATGGTTAAATGACAGGTGGAACACCTAGCTAGGTTTAGCATGGTGTTGTAGACTGATGGTTAAATGACAGGTGGAACACCTAGCTAGGTTTATCCTGGTGTTATAGACTGATGGTTAAATGACAGGTGTAACACCTAGCTAGGTTTAGCATGGTGTTATAGACTGATGGTTAAATGAGATGGAACACCTAGCTAGGTTTAGCATGGTGTTATAGACTGATGGTTAAATGACAGGTGGAACACCTAGCTAGGTTTAGCATGGTGTTGTAGACTGATGGTTAAATGACAGGTGGAACACCTAGCTAGGTTTAGCATGGTGTTATAGACTGATGGTTAAATGACAGGTGTAACACCTAGCTAGGTTTAGCATGGTGTTATAGACTGATGGTTAAATGGCAGGTGTAACACCTAGCTAGGTTTAGCATGGTGTTGTAGACTGATGGTTTAATGACAGGTGGAACACCTAGCTAGGTTTAGCATGGTGTTATAGACTGATGGTTAAATGAGATGGAACACCTAGCTAGGTTTAGCATGGTGTTATAGACTGATGGTTAAATGACAGGTGGAACACCTAGCTAGGTTTAGCATGGTGTTATAGACTGATGGTTAAATGACAGGTGGAACACCTAGCTAGGTTTAGCATGGTGTTGTAGACTGATGGTTAAATGACAGGTGGAACACCTAGCTAGGTTTATCCTGGTGTTATAGACTGATGGTTAAATGACAGGTGTAACACCTAGCTAGGTTTAGCATGGTGTTATAGACTGATGGTTAAATGAGATGGAACACCTAGCTAGGTTTAGCATGGTGTTATAGACTGATGGTTAAATGACAGGTGGAACACCTAGCTAGGTTTAGCATGGTGTTATAGACTGATGGTTAAATGAGATGGAACACCTAGCTAGGTTTAGCATGATGTTATAGACTGATGGTTAAATGACAGGTGGAACACCTAGCTAGGTTTAGCATGGTGTTATAGACTGATGGTTAAATGACAGGTGTAACACCTAGCTAGGTTTAGCATGGTGTTGTAGACTGATGGTTAAATGACAGGTGGAACACCTAGCTAGGTTTAGCATGGGGTTGTAGACTGATGGTTAAATGACAGGTGGAACACCTAGCTAGGTTTAGCATGGTGTTATAGACTGATGGTTAAATGACAGGTGTAACACCTAGCTAGGTTTAGCATGGTGTTGTAGACTGATGGTTAAATGACAGGTGGAACACCTAGCTAGGTTTAGCATGGTGTTATAGTTTTAATAGCACTGTATTAGGTTCTGTATGGTGTTGGTGTGATATTAGTAGGGCATACAGGAGCTGCAAGGTATCAGGTCACGTCCTCGCAGGATTACCACTGCTCTGAGACCTGTTCTCAGCTTAACACAGTTTCCATGGCCACGTCATCCCCCACTTTAGACTGCGGCCCCCTGGAAAATAGAGATTCCTGAAGTAGGGCTTTGATGTGGGAGTGAGTATTTGATTTGGTTATTAGAATTTTATATTGGTGGAGTTGAATAAAGTTGTTCTAATCTAATGTTGTCAAGTAAATGATTTTGAATGTCTGGGGTGAAGTCATAGACTAGAATGTCTGGGAGAGACCTGTGATGTCACAAGTAGACTATAATCTCTTGAAGACCTCACCTCTGTGATGTCATAAAGATTAAATCATGTCTGGAGAATACTTTTTCTGTGATTTTTATAAAGAGTAGAATCTCTGGGAAAGACCTCTGTGATGTCATGAAGACACTAGAATATCTTGGAGACCTGCAATGTTATAAATAGAATCGCTGATGTCATGAGAGAGTAGAATATCTGTGGAAGACCTGTGATGTCATAAGTAGACTAGAATGTCTGGAGAGGAACTTGGTGATGTCATAAAGAGAATAGAATGTCTGAGGGAAGACCTCTGTGATGTCACAGACAAATACAGTACTAGTAGAATGTCTGGTGAATGTTGTCAGGATGCCAAAAAGAATGGAGTAGCCTAGTGGGGAGTCCAGTGTTAAGAACCTTTCAGTTTGACTGTTGTGACCCACCTTCAGTACAGTCTTTGTACAAACACCTAGTCCTTATCAACTAGTCCTTATCAACTAGCCAGTAAGGACTGTCCGTTGTTCCTCTGCCCGGCGATTAGTATTGGCTATAGTGGCCCATGGCTGGGCAGAACCATCCAGTCCCTGCTGACTGGAGTTAGGGGGGTATGTGAGGGCTAAGCCCCCAGGATGAGGCAGTCTGGCTGGGGGAACAGGGTTCAGCGCATGCCCCTAAACCTCACTTGGCATCAATCTGGGAGGGGCCGCTGTTAAATGGTTGTGTGTGCGTCAAATGATGCACACATGGTCTTGTGTGTGCGTCATTTGTCAGTTTGTCTTTGTGGGATTGTTGTTGCGGTGTGGCTTTGACTGTGTGTGTTTTGGCGTTGTATGTGTCTGTTATATTTATGCTGTGTGTGTGTGTGGTAATAATACCAGCTGTTTGATACCCAGTACCCAGGGGGTGTGGCCAGAGCTAGAGCTAAATTTACTGGTAATCACATGAAAGGGCAATGAGGGGAGCGGGGGTGTGTGTGTCCCACTCATCTCTCTTGATTTGCAGGTTGAGCCAAATGCCACTATTGGGGAGATCAAGTCTATGTTCCACAAAAGCCGTGAGTACGACCTTAGATTGACATCACACAGCAGCACATTCTACTACAATTAAATTCACTTCAATATACAGTATTTCAATTAAATAAAGCTAAACCGTTTACCCCCCCACTGTTGTCTGTGTGTCTGTCTTCTTTCTCTGTCTGTCCCTCTACTTGTCTGGTCTCCCTCCCGCCCTTGTCCGTCTGTCTCAGATCCTCAATGGTACGCAGCCAGACAGTCCATCCGTCTAGACCCAAGTAAGTCTAACTCCTAACCAGTCTTCTGATGTTCAGTCTGTATGAAGACCGTGTTGATACAGTGGGGCAAAAAAAGTATTTAATCAGCCACCAATTGTGCAAGTTCTCCCACTTAAGAAGATGAGAGAGGTCTGTAATTTTCATCATAGGTGCACTTCAACTATGACAGACAAAATGAGAAAAAAAATCCAGAAAATTACATTGTAGGATTTTTAATGAATTTATTTGCAAATTATGGTGGAAAATAAGTATTTGGTCACCTACAAACAAGCAAGATTTCTGGCTCTCACAGATCTGTAACTTCTTCTTTAAGAGGCTCCTCTGTCCTCCACTCGTTACCTGTATTAATGGCACCTGTTTGAACTTGTTATCAGTATAAAAGACACCTGTCCACAACCTCAAACAGTCACACTCCAAACTCCACTATGGCCAAGACCAAAGAGCTGTCAAAGAACACCAGAAACAAAATTGTAGACTTGCACCAGGCTGGGAAGACTGAATCTGCAATAGGTAAGCAGCTTGGTTTGAAGAAATCAACTGTGGGAGCAATCATTAGGAAATAGAAGACATACAAGACCACTGATAATCTCCCTCGATCTGGGGCTCCACGCAAGATCTCACCCCGTGGGGTCAAAACTGATCACAAGAACGGTGAGCAAAAATCCCAGAACCACACGGGGGGACCTAGTGAATGACCTGCAGAGAGCTGGGACCAAAGTAACAAAGCCTACCATCAGTAACACACTACGCCGCCAGGGACTCAAATCCTGCAGTGCCAGACGTGTCCCCCTGCTTAAGCCAGTACATGTCCAGGCCCGTCTGAAGTTTGCTAGAGAGCATTTGTATGATCCAGAAGAAGATTGGGAGAATGTCATATGGTCAGATGAAACCAAAAATATAACTTTTTGGTAAAAACTCAACTCGTCGTGTTTGGAGGACAAAGAATGCTGAGTTGCATCCAAAGAACACCATACCTACTGTGAAGCATGGGGGTGGAAACATCATGCTTTGGGGCTGTTTTTCTGCAAAGGGACCAGGACGACTTATCCGTGTAAAGGAATGAATGAATGGGGCCATGTATCGTGAGATTTTGAGTGAAAACCTCCTTCCATCAGCAAGGGCATTGAAGATGAAACGTGGCTGGGTCTTTCAGCATGACAACGATCCCAAACACACCGCCCGGGCAACGAAGGAGTGACTTCGTAAGAAGCATTTCAAGGTCCTGGAGTGGCCTAGCCAGTCTCCAGATCTCAACCCCATAGAAAATCTTTGGAGGGAGTTGAAAGTCCGTGTTGCCCAGCAACAGCCCCAAAACATCACTGCTCTAGAGGAGATCTGCATGGAGGAATGGGCCAAAATACCAGCAACAGTGTGTGAACCTTGTGAAGACTTACAGAAAACGTTTGATCTCTGTCATTGCCAACAAAGGGTATATAACAAAGTATTGAAATAACAAAAGTTTATTGACCAAATACTTATTTTCCACCATAATTTAATAAATTCATTAAAAATCCTACAATGTGATTTTCTGGATTTTTTTTCTTCTAATTTTGTCTGTCATAGTTGAAGTGCACCTATGATGAAAATTATAGGCCTCATCTTTTTAAGTGGGAGAACTTGCACAATTGGTGGCTGACTAAATACTTGTTTGCCCCACTGTATGTATAGTAGTGATGGTAGCAGGCTGGTAGAGGACAGTGTTGATATGTATAGTAGTGATGGTAGAGGACAGTGTTGATATGTATAGTAGTGGTGGTAGAGGACAGTGTTGATATGTATAGTAGTGGTGGTAGCAGGCTGGTAGAGGACAGTGTTGATATGTATAGTAGTGGTGGTAGAGGACAGTGTTGATATGTATAGTATTGTGGTGGTAGAGGACATGTTGATATGTGAGGACAGTGTGATATGTATAGTAGTGATGGTAGAGGACAGTGTTGATATGTATATAGTGGTGGTAAGACAGTGTTGATATGTATAGTATTGATGGGTAGAACAGTGTTGATATGTATAGTAGTGTGGTAGAGGACATGTTGATATGTATAGTAGTGGTGGTAGCAGGCTGGTAGAGGACAGTGTTGATATGTATAGTAGTGGTGGTAGAGGACAGTGTTGATATGTATAGTAGTGGTGGTAGAGGACAGTGTTGATATGTAGAGGACAGTGTTGATATGTATAGTAGTGATGGTAGAGGACAGTGTTGATATGTATAGTAGTGGTGGTAGAGGACAGTGTTGATATGTATAGTAGTGGTGGTAGAGGACAGTGTTGATATGTATAGTAGTGGTGTAGAGACAGTGTTGATATGTATAGTAGTGATGGTAAGGACAGTGTTGATATGTATAGTAGTGATGGTAGAGGACAGTGTTGATATGTTATAGTAGTGATGGTAGAGGACAGTGTTGATATGTATAGTAGTGGTAGAGACAGTGTTGATATGTATAGTAGGTGGTAGAGGACAGGGTTGATATGTTATGTAGTGGTGGTAGAGGACAGTGTTGATATGTATAGTAGTGGTGGTAGAGGACAGTGTTGATATGTATAGTAGTGGTGGTAGAGGACAGTGTTGATATGTATAGTAGTGGTGGTAGAGGACAGTGTTGATCTGTATAGTAGTGGTGGTAGAGGACAGTGTTGATATGTATAGTAATGATGTAGAGGACAGTGTTGTATGTATAGTAGTGATGGTAGAGGACAGTGTTTGATATGTATGTTAGTGGTGGTAGAGGACAGTGTTGATATGTATATTGTGAGTAAGACAGTGTGAATGTATAGTAATGGTGGTAGAGGACAGTGTGTGATAGGTATAGTAGTGATGGTAAGGACAGTGTTGATAAGTATAGTAGTGGTTGTAGAGGACGTGTTGATATGTATAGTAGTGATGGTAGAGGACAGTGTTGATATGTATAGTAAGGGTGGTAGAGGACAGTTTTGATATGTATTGGTAGATGTGGTAGAGGACAGTGTTGATATGTATGTAGTGATGGTAGAGGACAGGTTGAATGTATAGTAGTGGTGTAGAGGACAGTGTTGATATGTATAGTAGTGATGGTAGAGGACAGTGTTGATATGTATAGTAATGGTGGTAGAGGACAGTGTTGATATGTATAGTAGTGGTGGTAGAGGCTGGTAGAGGACAGTGTTGATATGTAATGTAATTGGTGTAGTAGGACAGTGTTGATATGTATAGTAGTGTGGTAGAGGACAGTGTTGATATGATAGTTATTGGTGGTAGAGGACAGTGTTGATATGTATACGGTAGTAGTGATGGTAGAGGACAGTGTTGATATGTATAAACGTAGTAGTGGTAGTAGGGACAGTGTTGATATGTATAGTAGTGTGGGTAGAGGACAGTGTTGATATGTATAGTAGTGGTGGTAGAGGACAGTGTTGATATGTATAGTAGTGATGGTAGAGACAGTGTTGTATGTATAGTAGTGATGGGTAGAGGACAGTGTTGATATGTATAGTAGTGGTGTAGGGACAGTGTTGATATGTATAGTAGTGGTGTGAGGGACAGTGTTGATATGTATAGTGGTGGGTGGTAGAGGACGTGTTGATATGTATAGTAGTGGTGTAAGGACAGTGTTGATATGTATAGTAGTGGTGGTAGAGGGCAGTGTTGATCTGTATAGTAGTGGTGGTAGCAGGCTGAGAGACAGTTGTTGATATGTATAGTAGTGATGGTAGAGGACAGTGTTGATCTGTAATAGTGAGTGGTGTAGAGGACAGTGTTGATATGTATAGTAGTGATGTGTAGAGGACAGTGTTGGTATGTAGAGTAGTGATGGTAGAGGACAGTGTTGATATGTATAGTAGTGGTGGTAGAGGACAGTGTTTGATATGTATAGTAGTGATGGTAGAGGACAGTGTTGAATTGTATAGTAATGGGGAGAGGACAGTGTTGATATGTAGTAGTAGTGAGTGGTAAGAGTACGTGTTGATATGTATAGTAGTGGTGGTAGAGGACAGTGTTGATAGGTATAAGTAAAACAAAGTGTTTGATGGTAGGACAGTGTTGATATGTATAGTAATGTTGGTAGAGGACAGTGTTGATATGTATAGTAGTGGTGGTAGCAGGCTGGTAAGGACGTGTGATATGTATAGTAATGGTGTAGAGGACAGTGTTGTATGTATAGTAGTGGTGGTAGAGACAGTGTTGTATGTATAGTAGTGATGGTAGAGGACAGTGTTGATATGTATAGTAGGGTGGTAGAGGACAGTGTTGATATGTATAGTAGTGATGGTAGAGGACAGTGTTGATATGTATAGTAATGGTGGTAGGACAGTGTTGATAGTATAGTAGTGATGTAGAGGACAGTGTTGATATGTATAGTAGTGTGGTAGAGGACAGTGTTGATATGTATAGTGTGATGGTAGAGGACAGTGTTTGATATGTATATTATGGTGGTAGAGGACAGTGTTGATATGTATATTAGTGTTGTAGCAGGCTGGTAGAGGACAGTGTTGAATGTATAGTAATGGTGGTAGAGGACAGTGTTTTGTATGTTATAGTAGTGGTGGTAGAGGACAGTGTTGATATGTATACGGTAGTAGTGATGGTAGAGGACAGGTTGATATGTATTAGTATGGTGTAGATGACGTGTTTGATATGTTTTTTAAAATTGTTATTGTATAGGCATGTGTGATATATAGTATGATGGTAAGGACAGTGTTGATATGTATAGTAGTGATGGTAGAGGACAGTGTATGTGATGTAATGTAGTGATGTAGAGGACAGTGTTGATAGTATAGTAGTGGTGGTAGAGGACATGTTGATATGATAGTAGTGGTGGTAGAGGACAGTGTTGATATGTATAGTAGTGGTGTAGAGGACAGTGTTGATATGTATAGTAGTGGTGGTAGAGGACAGTGTTGATATGTATAGTAGTGGTGGTAGAGGACAGTGTTGATATTATAGTAGTGTGGTAGAGGACATTGTTGATATGTATAGTAGTGGTGTAGAGGACAGTGTTGATATGTATAGTAGTGGTGGTAGAGGACAGTGTTGATATGTATATAGTGGTGGTAGAGGACAGTGTTGATATGTATAGTAGTCGTGGTGGTAGGACAGTGTTGATATGTATAGTAGTGGTGGTAGAGGACAGTGTTTGATATGTATAGTAGTGGTGGTAGAGGACAGTGTTGATATGTATAGTAGTGGTGGTAGAGGACAGTGTTGAATGTATATAGTGGTGGTAGAGGACAGTGTTGATATGTATAGTAGTGATGGGTAGAGACAGTGTTTATGTATAGTAGTGATGGTAGAGGCAGTGTGATATTGTATAGTAGTGGTGTAGAGGCAGTGTTGATATGTATATGTGGTGGTAGAGACAGTGTTGATATGTATAGTAGTGGGTGGTAGAGGACAGTTATATGTATAGTAGTGGTGGTAGAGGGCAGTGTTGATCTGTATAGTAGTGTGGTAGCAGGCTGTAGAGGATAGTGTTGATATGTATAGTAGTGATGGTAGAGGACAGTGTTGATCTGTATAGTAGTGGGGTAGAGGCAGTGTTGATATGTATAAGTATGTGGTGGTAGAGGACAGTGTGATATGTATAGTAGTGGTGGTAGAGACAGTGTTGATATTATAGTAGTGGTGGTAAGAGGCCAGTGTTGATGTATAGTATGGTGGTGAAGGACAGTGTTGATATGTATAGTAGTGATGGTAGGAGGACAGTGTTGATATGTATAGTATGATGGTAGAGGACATGTTGATTGATGAGGTAGTGCGTGTTGATATGTATAGTAGTGGTGGTAGAGGACAGTGTTGATATGTAGTAGTGGTGGTAGAGGACAGTGTTGATATGTATAGTAGTGTGGTAGAGGACAGGTGTTTGATATGTATAGTAGTGTTGTAGAGGACAGTGTTGATATGTATAGTATGGTGGTAGATGGACATGTGTTGATATGTATAGTATGGTGGTAGCAGGCTGGTAGAGGACAGTGTTGATCTGTATAGTAGTGATGGTAGAGGACAGTGTTGATCTGTATATAGTGATGTAGAGACAGTGTTGATAGTATAGTGGGTGGTAGAGGACGTGTTTGATATGTATAGAGTGATTGGTAGAGGACAGTGTTTGATATGTATAGTAGTGGTGTAGCAGGCTGGTAGAGGACGTGTTGATATGTATAGTTTGATGGTAGAGGACAGTGTTGATATGTATAGTAGTGGATGGTAGAGGACAGTGTTTGATATGTATATAGTGTGGTAGAGGGACAGTGTTGATATGTATAGTAGTGGTGGTAGCGAGGTGGTATGAGGACAGTGTTGATATGTATAGTAGTGATGGTAGAGGACAGTGTTGATCTGTATAGTAGTGATGGTAGAGGACAGTGTTGATATGTATAGTAGAGGACAGTGTTGATATGTATAGTAGTGGTGGTAGAGGACAGTGTTGATATGTATAGTAGAGGACAGTGTTGATATGTATAGTAGTGGTGGTAGAGGACAGTGTTGATATGTATAGTAGTGGTGGTAGAGGACAGTGTTGATATGTATAGTAGTGGTGGTAGAGGACAGTGTTGATATGTATAGTAGTGGTGGTAGAGGACAGTGTTGATATGTATAGTAGAGGACAGTGTTGATATGTATAGTAGTGGTGGTAGAGGACAGTGTTGATATGTATAGTAGTGGGTAGAGACTGTTGATATGTAAGTAGTGGTGGTAGAGGACAGTGTTGATATGTATAGTAGTGGTGGTGTAGAGGACAGTGTTGATATGTATAGTAGTGGTGGTAGAGGACAGTGTTGATATGTATAGTAGTGGGGTAGAGGACAGTGTTTGATATGTATAGTAGGTGTATGGTAGAGGACAGTGTTGATATTTGATTAGTAGTGTGGTAGAGGACAGTGTTGATATGTATAGTAGTGGTGGTAGAGGACAGTGTTGATATGTATAGTGAGTGGTGGTAGCAGGCTGTAGAGGACAGTGTTGATATGTATAGTAGTGGTGGTAGAGGACAGTGTTGATATGTATAGTAGTGATGGTAGAGGACAGTGTTGATATGTATAGTAGTGGTGGTAGAGGACAGTGTTGATATGTATAGTAGAGGACAGTGTTGATATGTATAGTAGTGGTGGTAGAAGGACAGATTGGTTTGATATGTTATAGTAGTTTGGTTGTAGCAGGCTGGTATGAGACAAGTGTTGATATGTATAGTAGTGGTGGTAGAGGACAGTGTTGATATGTATAGTAGTGGTGTGTAGAGGACAGTGTTGAATTGTTAGTAGTGTTGGTAGCAGGCTGGTAGAGGACAGTGTTGAATATGTATAGTAGTAATGGTAGAGGACATGTTTGATATTATAGTAGTGGTGGTAGAGGACAGTGGTTTGATATGTTATAGTAGTGTGGTAGAGGGACAGTGTTGATATGTATAGTAGTGATGGTAGAAGGACAGTGTTCTATGTATAGTAGTGGTGGTAGAGGACAGTGTTGGATATGTATAGTAGTGGTGGTAGCAGGCTGGTAGAGGACAGTGTTGATATGTATAGAGTGGTGTGTAGAGGACAGTGTTGATATGTATAGTAGTGTGGGTAGAGGACAGTGTTGATATGTATAGTAGTGGGTGGTAGCAGGCTGGTAGAGGACAGTGTTGATATGTATAGTAGTGATGGTAGAGGACATGTTTGATATGTTAGGTAGTGGTGGTAGAGGACAGTGTTGATATGTATAGTAGTGTGGTAAGGACAGTGTTGATATGTATAGTAGTGGTGGAGTCGGTGATAGAGGACAGTGTGATATTTATGTGTGATGGTAGAGGACAGTGTTGATATGTATGTAGTGGTGGTAGCAGCTGAGAGGACAGTGTTGATATGTTATAGTATTGGGTGTAGAGGACAGTGTTGATATGTATAGTAGGTGGAGAGGACAGTGTTGATATGTATAGTAGTGGTGGTAGCAGGCTGGTAGGACAGTGTTGATATGTATAGTAGTGATGGTAGAGGACAGTGTTGATATGTTAGTAGTGGTGGTAAGGACAGTGTTGATATGTATAGTGTGATGTAGAGGACAGTGTTGATATTATAGTATGTTGGTAGCAGGCTGGTAGAGGACAGTGTTGATATGATATAGTAGTGTGGTAGAGGACAGTGTTGATATGTATAGTAGTGGGTACAGGTGTAGAGGACAGTGTTGATATGTATAGTATGATGGTAGAGGACAGTGTTGATATGTAAGTGTGGTGTAGCAGCTGTAGAGACAGTGTTGATATGTATAGTAGTGATGTAGAGGACAGTGTTGATATGTTATAGTAGTGGTGGTAGCAGGCGGTAGAGACAGTGTTGATATGTATAGTAGTGGTGGTAGGGACAGTGTTGATATGTATAGTAGTGGTGGTAGAGGACAGTGTTTGATATGTATAGTAGTGGTGGTAGCAGGCTGGTAGAGACAGTGTTGATATGTATAGTAGTGATGGTAGAGGACAGTGTTTTGATATGTATAGTAGTGGTGGTAGAGACAGTGTTGATATGTTAGTAAGGACAGTGTTGATATGTTAGTAATGGTGGTAGAGGACAGTGTTGATATGTATAGTAGTGATGGTAGAGGACAGTTTTGATATGTATAGTAGTGGTGGTAGAGGACAGTGTTGATAATGTATAGTAGTGATGGTAGAGGACAGTGTTGATATGTATAGTAGTGGTGGTAGAGGGCTGGTAAGGACAGTGTTGATATGTATAGTAGTGATGGTAGAGGACAGTGTTGATATGTATAGTGTGGTGTAGCAGGCTGGTAGAGGACAGTGTTGATATGTATAGTAGTGGTGGTAGAGGACAGTGTTGATATGTATAGTAGTGATGGTAGCAGCTGGTAGAGGACAGTGTTGATATGTATAGTAGTGGTGGTAGAGGACAGTGTTTTGATATGTATGTAGTGGTGGTAGAGGACAGTGTTGATATGTATAGTAGTGGTGGTAGAGGACAGTGTTGATATGTATAGTAGTGATGGTAGAGGACAGTGTTGATATGCATAGTAGTGGTGGTAGAGGACAGTGTTGATATGTATAGTAGTGGTGGTAGCAGGCTGGTAGAGGACAGTGTTGATATGTATATAGTGGTGGTTAGGGACAGTGTTGATATGTATAGTAGTGGTTGGTAGAGGACAGTGTTGATATTAGTATTGAGAATGTTGATAGTATAGTAGTGGTGGTAGAGGACAGTGTTGATATGTATAGTAGTGATGGTAGAGACAGTGTTGATATGTATAGTAGTGGTGGTAGAGGACAGTGTTGATATGCATATTAGTGTGGTAGCAGGCTGTAAGAGGACAGTGTTGATATGTATAGTAGTGATGGTAGAGGACAGTGTTGATATGCATAGTAGTGGTGGTAGCAGGCTGGTAGAGGACAGTGTTGATATGTATAGTAGTGGTGGTAGAGGACAGTGTTGATATGTATAGTAGTGTGGTAGCAGGCTGGTAGAGGACAGTGTTGATATGTATAGTAGTGATGGTAGAGGACAGTGTTGATATGTATAGTAGTGGTGGTAGAAGGCTTGGTAAGGACGTGTTGGGATATGTATAGTAGTGTGGTAGAGGACGTTTGATAGTGTATAGTAGTGTGGTAGTAGCAGTGTTGATATGTATAGTAGTGATGGTAGAGGACAGCTGTTGTATATGTATAGTAGTGGGTAGAGGACAGTGTTTGATATGTATATAGTGGGGTAAGGACAGTGTTGATATGTATAGTAGTGGTGGTAGAGACGTGTTAGAATGGTATAGTAGTCGTTTAGAGGAATGTTGTTGTATAGTAGTGATGGTAGAGGGACAGTGTTGATATGTAAGGGACATTGTTGATATGTATAGTAGTGATGGTATGAGGCAGTGTTGATATGTATAGTAAGTGATGGTAGAGGAGCAGTGTTGGATATGTATAGTAGTGGTGGTAAGGACAGTTGATATGTATGTAGTGTGGTAGAGGACAGTGTGATCTGTAGTAGTGAGGTAAGGACAGTGTTGATATGTAAGGACAGGTGTTGATATGTAGTATGGGTGGTAGAGGACTTGATATGTATAGTGTGGTGGTAGAGGACAGTGTGATATGTATAGTAGTGATGGTAGAGGACAGTGTTGATATGTATGAGGACAGTGTTGATATGTATAGTGATTGGAGAGGACGTGTTGATATGTATAGTAGTGGTGGTAGGAGACAGTGATATGTATAGTAGTGGTGGTGGAACAGTGTTGATATGTATAG
Source organism: Salvelinus namaycush (assembly GCF_016432855.1). Classification (NCBI taxonomy): domain Eukaryota; kingdom Metazoa; phylum Chordata; class Actinopteri; order Salmoniformes; family Salmonidae; genus Salvelinus; species Salvelinus namaycush. The sequence continues at coordinate 33,832 of NC_052345.1, read as the reverse complement.
TAGTGGTGGTAGAGGACAGTGTTGATATGTATAGTAGTGGTGGTAGAGGACAGTGTTGATATGTATAGTAGTGGTGGTAGAGGACAGTGTTGATATGTATAGTAGTGGTGGTAGAGGACAGTGTTGATATGTATAGTAGTGGTGGTAGAGGACAGTGTTGATATGTATAGTAGTGATGGTAGAGGACAGTGTTGATATGTAGAGGACAGTGTTGATATGTATAGTAGTGGTGGTAGCAGGCTGGTAGAGGACAGTGTTGATCTGTATAGTAGTGATGGTAGAGGACAGTGTTAATGTATAGTAGTGATGGTAGAGGACGTGTTGATATGTATAGTAGTGGTGGTAGAGGACAGTGTTGATATGTATAGTAGTGGTGGTAGAGGACAGTTGATATGTATAGTAGTGATGGTAGAGGACAGTGTTGATATGTATAGTAAGTGGTGTAGAGGACAGTTGATATGTATAGTAGTGGTGGTAGAGGACAGTGTTGATATGCATAGTAGTGATGGTAGAGGACAGTGTTGATATGTATAGTAGTGGTGGTAGAGGACAGTGTTGATATGTATAGTAGTGGTGGTAGCGGGCTGTAGAGGACATGTTGATATGTATAGTAGTGGTGGTAGAGGACAGTGTTGATAGTATAGTAGTGAGGTGGTATGAGGACAGTGTTGATAGTATAGTAGTGATGGTATGAGGAAGTGTTGATATGTATAGTAGTGGTGGTAGAGGACAGTGTATATATGTATAGTAGTGGTGGTAGAGGACAGTGTTGATATGTATAGTAGTGATGGTAGCAGGCTGGTAAGGACAGTGTTGATATGTATAGTATTGGTGGTAGAGGACAGTGTTGTATGTAGTAGTGGTGGTAGAGGACAGTGTTGATATGTATAGTAGTGATGGTAGCAGGCTGGTAGAGGACAGTGTTGATATGTATAGTAGTGGTGGTAGAGGACAGTGTTGATCTGTATAGTAGTGATGGTAGAGGACAGTGTTGATATGTAGAGGACAGTGTTGATATGTATAGTAGTGATGGTAGAGGACAGTGTTGATATGCATAGTAGTGGTGGTAGCAGGCTGGTAGAGGACAGTGTTGATATGTATAGTAGTGGTGGTAGAGGACAGGGTTGATATGTATAGTAGTGATGGTAGCAGGCTGGTAGAGGACAGTGTTGATATGTATAGTAGTGGTGGTATAGGTAGTGTTGATATGTATAGTAGTGGTGTTAGAGGACAGTGTTGATATGTATAGTAGTGATGGTAGAGGACAGGTTATATGTATAGAGTGGTGGTAGAGACAGTGTTGATATGTTAGTAGTGATGGTAGAGTACAGTGTTGATATTTAGTAGTATGTAAGACAGTGTGATATGTATGTAGTTGCGTAGCAGGCTGGTAGAGACAGTGTATATGTATAGTAGTGGTGTAGAGACAGTGTTGATATGTATAGTAGTGAGGGTAGCAGGCTGGAGAGACAGTGTTGATATGTATAGTAGTGTGGTAGAGGACAGTGTTGATCTGTATAGTATGTGGTAGGAGGACAGTGTTGATATGTAGGACAGTGTTGATATGTATAGTAGTGATGGTAGAGGAAAGTGTGATATGTATAGTAGTGGTAGAGGGACAGTGTTGATATGTATAGTATTTGATGGTAGAGGACAGTGTTGATATGCATAGTAGGGTGGTAGGCAGTGGGTAGAGGGCAGTGTTGATATGTATAGTAGTGTGGTAGAGACAGTGTTGATATGTATAGTAGTGATGGTAGAGGACAGGTTGATATGTATAGTAGGGATGGTATAGGACAGGTTGATATGTATAGTAGTGATGGTAGAGGACAGGGTTGATATGTATAGTAGTGATGGTAGAGGACAGTGTTGATATGTATAGTAGTGATGGTAGAGGACAGGGTTGATATGTATAGTAGTGATGGTAGAGGACAGGGTTGATATGTATAGTAGTGATGGTAGAGGACAGTGTTGATATGTATAGTAGTGGTGGATAGGGCATGTTGATATTATAGTAGGGTGTTAGAGGAACATGTTGATATGTAAGTAGTGTTGGTAGAGGACAGTGTTTATATGTAATATAGTGGTGGTAGAGGACAGTGTTTGATATGTATAGTAGAGGTGGTAGGGGACAGTGTTGATATGTATACTAGTGGTGTAAGAGACGAGTTGTTGTAATGTAGAAGACGCGTGTTGATATTATATTAGTGATGGTAAGGACAGTGTTGATAATTATAGTAGTGGTGGTAGAGGACAGTGTTGAATACTGTTAGTAGTGGTGGTAGGCAGGCTGGTGAGGTTATAGGACTGATGCACTTGGTTTGTGGGGCTGTTATTAATCAGAATTCTCCTCTCTCTATCAGAGGGGTAAGTCTCTAAAAGGATGAAGGACTTTCTGAGAAGCATCTTCCTGTGGGTAAACCACGGCAACCCTTCTACTTCCGAGACCTGGGAGCTCAATCAGCTGGGTCACCGTGAGTACACACACATAACCACACACGAGTACGCACGCGCTCACTGAAACTGTGTGGGCTATTACTTTCCTCCTGACTTGTTATAGATCACTATTAAAGCCCTTGTCACCTTAACTGGGTGGATGGAGAGACGTCGGGGAGGGACGTGAAGGAGGAGGGTGACTGTTGGTTAGGCGAGTCAGGTGTGGAAAACAGAGAGCGTATAATGTATCCTGGCTGGCTTGTCTGCGTTGACTGGCTGCTGGTTGACTGGCTGCTGGACATCTGTTAGTACAACGCATAAACACCAGTGTTCCACTAGGAGGAGGAGGAGAGCTGGGCAGACTAGAGAGAGGGAGAAAAGTAAAGTTATGTTTTGTAAGTTATTCATGATGACCGTAGCAACAGTTTTTTTTAAATGGCTTCGTCTTTTGCTGCTCTGATACAACAGGGTTTATGAATGATCTGTAGCTCTGACACAACAGGTTTATTATGAATGATCTGTAGCTCTGACACAACAGGGTTTATTATGAATGATCTGTAGCTCTGACACAACAGGGTTTATGAATGATCTGTAGCTCTGACACAACAGGGTTTATTATGAATGACCTGGAGCTCTGACACGACAGGGTTTATGAATGATCTGGAGCTCTGACACGACAGGGTTTATGAGAGATCTGTAGCTGGACTATATTATGCTGAACAAAGAATATAAATGCAGCAATTTCAAAGATGTTACAGTTGACATGAGGAAATCAGTGAATTGAAATAGGTCTCTGATTGTGTCTCAGGTGTTTCTGACAGAGTATGGTGGTCCTCTCCTCCTCTACCTCATGTTCTACTTCCGTGTTCCCTTCATCTACGCCCCCAAATATGACTTCACCACCAGCAAGCACTGGGTCGTACAGTGAGTCTCTCTCTCTCACACACACACACACACACACACACACACACACACACACACACACACACACACTGGGTTGTACAGTGAGTCTCTCTCACACACACACACACACACACTGGGTCGTACAGGAGTCTCTCTCTCTCTCTCTCTCTCACACACACACACACACACACACACACACACACACACTGGGTCGTTCAGACGACTGTATATCTGAGTGGAACTGCAATGAGCCTCTTGTTAGATGTGAATCATATTTGTCTGCTAGTTGAACTCAAGTTCATCGAACTATGAATGGCAGGAATAAAGAGAACCATTGTATTTTGTTTCTATGGTGAGTATCCTGGTGCGTGTTGGGTAATGTAGTTTGTGTGTGTGTGATCCCAGTCTAGCCTGTATGTGTCACTCCTTCCATTACCTGAAGAACTCCTGGAGACCCTGTTTGTCCATCGCTTCTCCCACGGACCATGCCGCTACGCAACATCTTCAAGGTGACACACACACACCTGACGCATGCACACACACACGCATTCATAACACACACTCACTGACTCTCTCTGACACACACCACAGCCTTACTTACCCTCTTACCTCATTGGGATGGTGTATCACCTTACACATACCTCATCTGGGGAACCCTAGTCTGTCTCTTCAACCCAGGGTGACCTTTGAACCTGTTGAGAGATTCTGGGGTCATCTGACACTGTGGTCCGCATCCTAATTGGCTCCCTATTTCCTATGTAATGTGCTACTTTTGACCAGGGCCCATATGACTCGGTCAAAAGTAGTGCCTATAAGTGGATAGGGTAGGGCCCTGGTTAAAAGGTAGCGCACTATAAAGGGAATAGGGTGCAATTTGGGATGAAGCTTGTGTGTGTGATACAGTGTGTTCTGTCTTCCTGTGTTCCAGAACTGCACCTACTACTGGGGCTTTGCTGCCTGGATGGCCTACTATATTACCCCCCTCTGTATACACCACCTAGTGAGTACGCTACTATATTAACCACCCTCTGTATACACCCCTCTAGTGAGTACGCCACTATATTAACCACCCTCTGTATACACCATCTAGTGAGTACGCTACTATATTAACACCCTCTGTACACCACTAGTGAGTACCTACTATTAACCACCCTTGTATACACCACCAGGAGTATGCTACTATATTAACCACCCTCTGTATACACCACCTAGTGAGTAGCCACTATATTAACCACCCTTGTATACACCACCTAGTGAGTACGCTACTATATTAACCCACCCCCTAGTGAGTACGCTACTAATATTAACCACCCCTAGTGAGTACGCTACTATATTAACCACCCTCCGTATACACCACCTAGTGAGTACGCCACTATATTAACCACCCTCTGTATACCCACCTAGTGAGTACGCTACTATATTACCACCCCAGTGAGTAGCTACTATATTAACACCCTCTATATACCCACTAGTGAGTACGCTACTATATTACCACCCTCTATATACACCACCTAGTGGTACGCTACTATATTAACCACCCTCTGTATACCCCCCTAGCGGTACGCTACTATATTAACCCCCCTGTGAGTACGCTACTATATTAACCACCCTCTGTATACACCCCCTAGCGAGTACGCTACTATATTAACCACCCTCTGTATACACCCCCCAGTGAGTACGCTACTATATTAACCGCCCCCCAGTGGGTACGCTACTATATTAACCGCCCCCCAGTGAGTACGCTACTATATTAACCGCCCCCTAGTGGGTACGCTACTATATTAACCGCCCCCCGTGAGTACGCTACTATATTACCGCCCCCCCGTGAGTACGCTACTATATTAACCACCCCCTAGTGAGTACGCTACTATATTAACCACCCTCTATATACACCACCTAGTGAGTACCTACTATATTACCACCCTGTATACACCACCTAGTGGACGCCACTATATTAACCACCCTCTATACACCACCTAGTGAGTACGCTACTTATTAACCACCCTCTGTATACACACCACCTAGTGAGTACGCTACTATATTAACCACCCCTAGTGAGTACGCTACTATATTAACCACCCCTAGTGAGTACGCTACTATATTAACCACCCTCCGTATACACCACCTGTGATACGCCACTATATTAACCACCCTCTGTATACACCACCTAGTGAGTACGCTACTATATTAACCCCCCTAGTGAGTACGCTACTATATTAACCACCCTCTATATACACCACCTAGTGAGTACGCTACTATATTAACCACCCTCTGTATACACCCCCTAGCGAGTACGCTACTATATTAACCACCCCCTAGTGAGTACGCTACTATATTAACCACCCTCTATATACACCACCTAGTGATACGCTAATATTTAACCACCCTCTGTATACACCCCTAGCTAGTACGCTACTATATTAACCCACCCTCTGTATACACCCGCCCAGTGAGTACGCTACTATATAACCGCCCCCCAGTGGGTACGCTACTAATTAACCGCCCCCCAGTGAGTACGCTACTATATTACCGCCCCCTAGTGGGTACGCTACTATATTACCGCCCCCAGTGAGTACGCTACTATATTAACCGCCCCCCCACAGTGAGTACGCTACTATATTAACCACCCCCTAGTGAGTACGCTACTATATTAACCACCCTCTATATACCCACCTAGTGAGTACGCTACTATATTAACCACCCTCTGTATACACCACCTAGTGAGTACGCTCTATATTAACCACCCCCCAGTGAGTATGCTACATATTAACCACCCGCCAGTGAGTACGCTACTATATTACCACCTCTGTATACACCACCTAGTGAGTACCCCACAATATTAACCACCCTCTGTTTACACCACTAGTATATAACTACTATATTAACCCCTCTATATACACCACTAGTGAGTACGCTACTATATTAACCCCCTCTATATACACCACCTAGTGAGTACGCTACTATATTAACCACCCTCTGTTTACACCACCTAGTGAGTACGCTACTATATTAACCACCCTCTGTATACACCACCTAGTGAGTATGCTACTATATTAACCACCCCCTAGTGAGTACACTACTATATTAACCACCCCCTAGTGAGTACGCTACTATATTAACCACCACCTAGTGAGTACGCTACTATATTAACCACCCCCTAGTGAGTACGCTACTATATGTACCGCCCCCCAGTGAGTACGCTACTATATTAACCGCCCCAGGATACCTAGCCAGTGGCACAACGCCCGTCCTTATATACCCGGTCTTGG
>NC_052345.1:0-27124 GCF_016432855.1 Salvelinus namaycush | reverse complement strand
TAGTGATTAATCTCTCCCACAGCGGATAGGCAGTCACACAACGAAGAAGCGTTAAATATGCATAACTTATTGAGGAAGGATCAAGTATCGCAAGTCTAGGCGTTACTCCAGCAGGTCTCCAAGTACACGGATTGCCTCAACACGTTGCGCAAAGACTCCTATGCGGGGCCCGGCCGTTAATAAGCGAGGGCGCGAAAGAAATGTCGAAGCCCTTAGCTCACTTAGATGTCTAATCGGCGCAAGATCGGGACCATGCCGCTACGCAACATCTTCAAGGTGACACACACACACTGACGCATGCACACACACACGCATTCATAACACACACTCACTGACTCTCTCTGACACACACCACAGCCTTACTTACCCTCTTACCTCATTGGGATGGTGTATCACCTTACACATACCTCATCTGGGGAACCCTAGTCTGTCTCTTCACCAGGGTGCCTTTGAAACCTGTTGAGAGATTCTGGGGTCATCTGACACTGTGGTCCGCATCCTAATTGGCTCCCTATTTCCTATGTAATGTGCTACTTTTGACCAGGGCCCATATGACTCTGGTCAAAAGTAGTGCACTATATAGTGGATAGGGTAATGGGCCCTGGTTAAAAGGTAGCGCACTATAAAGGGAATAGGGTGCAATTTGGGATGAAGCTTGTGTGTGTGATACAGTGTGTTCTGTCTTCCTGTGTTCCAGAACTGCACCTACTACTGGGGCTTTGCTGCCTGGATGGCCTACTATATTAACCACCCTCTGTATACACCACCTAGTGAGTACGCTACTATATTAACCACCCTCTGTATACACCCCCTAGTGAGTACGCCACTATATTAACCACCCTCTGTATACACCATCTAGTGAGTACGCTACTATATTAACCACCCTCTGTATACACCACCTAGTGAGTACGCTACTATATTAACCACCCTCTGTATACACCACCTAGTGAGTATGCTACTATATTAACCACCCTCTGTATACACCACCTAGTGAGTACGCCACTATATTAACCACCCTCTGTATACACCACCTAGTGAGTACGCTACTATATTAACCACCCCCTAGTGAGTACGCTACTATATTAACCACCCCCTAGTGAGTACGCTACTATATTAACCACCCTCCGTATACACCACCTAGTGAGTACGCCACTATATTAACCACCCTCTGTATACACCACCTAGTGAGTACGCTACTATATTAACCACCCCCTAGTGAGTACGCTACTATATTAACCACCCTCTATATACACCACCTAGTGAGTACGCTACTATATTAACCACTCTGTATACACCCCTAGTGAGTACGCTACTAATTAACCACCCTCTGTATACACCCCCTAGCGAGTACGCTACTATATTAACCACCCCCTAGTGAGTACGCTACTATATTAACCACCCTCTGTATACACCCCCTAGCGAGTACGCTACTATATTAACCACCCTCTGTATACACCCCCCAGTGAGTACGCTACTATATTAACCGCCCCCCAGTGGGTACGCTACTATATTAACCGCCCCCCAGTGAGTACGCTACTATATTAACCGCCCAGTGGTACGCTACTATATTAACCGCCCCCCAGTGAGTACGCTACTATATTAACCGCCCCCCCAGTGAGTACGCTACTATATAACCACCCCCTAGTGAGTACGCTACTATATTAACCACCCTCTATATACACCACCTAGTGAGTACGCTACTATATAACCACCCTCTGTATACACCACTAGTGAGTACGCCACTATAACCACCCTTGTATACACCACCTAGTGAGTACGCTTCTAATTAACCACCCTCTGTATAACCACCTAGTGAGTACGCTACTATATACCACCCCTAGTGAGTACGCTACTATATTAACCACCCTAGTGGTACGCTACTATATTAACCACCCTCCGTATACACCACCTAGTGTACGCCACTATATAACCACCCTCTGTATACACCACCTAGTGAGTACGCTACTATATTAACCACCCCCTAGTGAGTACGCTACTATATTAACCACCCTCTATATACACCACCTAGTGAGTACGCTACTATATTAACCACCCTCTGTATACACCCCCTAGCGAGTACGCTACTATTTAACACCACCCTAGTGAGTGCTACTATATTAACCACCCTCTATATACACCACCTAGTGAGTACGCTACTATATTAACACCCTCTGTATACACCCCTAGCGAGTACGTACTATATTAACCACCCTCTGATACCCCCCCAGTGAGTACGCTACTATATTAACCGCCCCAGTGGGTACGCTACTATATTAACCGCCCCCCCCAGTGAGTACGCTACTATATTAACCGCCCCCTAGTGGGTACGCTACTATATTAACCGCCCCCCAGTGAGTACGCTACTATATTAACCGCCCCCCCAGTGAGTACGCTACTATATTAACCACCCCCTAGTGAGTACGCTACTATATTAACCACCCTCTATATACACCACCTAGTGAGTACGCTACTATATTAACCACCCTCTGTATACACCACCTAGTGAGTACGCTACTATATTAACCACCCCCCAGTGAGTATGCTACTATATTAACCACCCGCCAGTGAGTACGCTACTATATTAACCACCCTCTGTATACACCACCTAGTGAGTACCCCACAATATTAACCACCCTCTGTTTACACCACCTAGTGAGTATACTACTATATTAACCACCCTCTATATACACCACCTAGTGAGTACGCTACTATATTAACCACCCTCTATATACACCACCTAGTGAGTACGCTACTATATTAACCACCCTCTGTTTACACCACCTAGTGAGTACGCTACTATATTAACCACCCTCTGTATTTACACCACCTAGTGAGTATGCTACTTATATTAACCACCCCCTAGTGAGTACACTACTATATTAACCACCCCCTAGTGAGTACGCTACTATATTAACCACCACCTAGTGAGTACGCTACTATATTAACACCCCCTAGTGAGTACGCTACTATATTAACCGCCCCCCAGTGAGTACGACTATATTAACCGCCCCCCAGTGAGTACGCTACTATATTAACCGCCCCCAGTGAGTACGCTACTATATTAACCGCCCCCAGTGAGTACGCTACTATATTAACCGCCCCCCAGTGAGTACGCTACTATATTAACCGCCCCCAGTGAGTACGCTACTATATTAACCGCCCCCCAGTGAGTACGCTACTATATTAACCGCCCCCCAGTGGGTACGCTACTTATTAACCGCCCCTAGTGGGTACCTACTATATTAAACGCCCCCTAGTGGGTACGCTACTATATTAACCGCCCCTAGTGGGTACGCTACTATATAACCGCCCTAGTGGGTACGCTACTATATTAACGCCCCCCAGTGAGTACGCTACTATATTAACCGCCCCCCCCAGTGAGTACGCTACTATATTAACCGCCCCCCCAGTGAGTACGCTACTATATTAACCGCCCCCAGTGAGTACGTACTATATTAACCGCCCCCCCAGTGAGTACGCTACTATATTAACCGCCCCCCCCAGTGAGTACGCTACTATATTAACCGCCCCCCAGTGAGTACGCTACTATATTAACCGCCCCCCAGTGAGTACGCTACTATATTAACCGCCCCCCAGTGAGTACGCTACTATATTAACCGCCCCCCAGTGAGTACGCTACTATATTAACCGCCCCCTAGTGGGTACGCTACTATATTAACCGCCCCCCAGTGAGTACGCTACTATATTAACCGCCCCCCAGTGAGTACGCTACTATATTAACCGCCCCCCAGTGAGTACGCTACTATATTAACCGCCCCCCAGTGAGTACGCTACTATATTAACCGCCCCCAGTGGGTACGCTACTATATTAACCGCCCCCAGTGAGTACGCTACTATATTAACCGCCCCCCAGTGAGTACGCTACTATATTAACCGCACCCCTAGTGGGTACGCTACTATATTAACCGCCCCCTAGTGGGTACGCTACTATATTAACCGCCCCCTAGTGGGTACGCTACTATATTAACCGCCCCTAGTGGGTACGCTACTATATTAACCGCCCCCCCAGTGAGTACGCTACTATATTAACCGCCCCCCAGTGAGTACGCTACTATATTAACCGCCCCCCAGTGGGTACGCTACTATATTAACCGCCCCCCAGTGAGTACGCTACTATATTAACCGCCCCCCAGTGAGTACGCTACTATATTAACCGCCCCCTAGTGGGTACGCTACTATATTACCGCCCCCTAGTGGGTACGCTACTATATTAACCGCCCCCCTAGTGGGTACGCTACTATATTAACCGCCCCCTAGTGGGTACGCTACTATATTAACCGCCCCCTAGTGGGTACGCTACTATATTAACCGCCCCCTAGTGGGTACGCTACTATATTAACCGCCCCCTAGTGGGTACGCTACTATATTAACCGCCCCCCAGTGAGTACGCTACTATATTAACCGCCCCCCCAGTGGGTACGCTACTATATTAACCGCCCCCCAGTGAGTACGCTACTATATTAATCGCCCCCTAGTGGGTACGCTACTATATTAACCGCCCCCCCAGTGAGTACGCTACTATATTAACCGCCCCCCCCAGTGAGTACGCTACTATATTAACCGCCCCCCAGTGAGTACGCTACTATATTAACCGCCCCCCAGTGAGTACGCTACTATATTAACCGCCCCCTAGTGGGTACGCTACTATATTAACCGCCCCCCCAGTGGGTACGCTACTATATTAACCGCCCCCCAGTGAGTACGCTACTATATTAACCGCCCCCTAGTGGGTACGCTACTATATTAACCGCCCCCCAGTGAGTACGCTACTATATTAACCGCCCCCCAGTGAGTACGCTACTATATTAACCGCCCCCCAGTGAGTACGCTACTATATTAACCGCCCCCTAGTGGGTACGCTACTATATTAACCGCCCCCTAGTGGGTACGCTACTATATTAACCGCCCCCTAGTGGGTACGCTACTATATTAACCGCCCCCTAGTGGGTACGCTACTATATTAACCGCCCCCTAGTGGGTACGCTACTATATTAACCGCCCCCTAGTGGGTACGCTACTATATTAACCGCCCCCTAGTGGGTACGCTACTATATTAACCGCCCCCTAGTGGGTACGCTACTATATTAACCGCCCCCCAGTGGGTACGCTACTATATTAACCACCCTTGTCTTTTCAGCAATCTATGGTGAGCAGCAGGTCAGAATTGCCCTCATCATCTTTCTGGTAAGACTCTACTGTTCTATGCTCTACTATAATCTGCTCTACTATAATGTACTCTACTCATCCTGTATACTATAGTAATAGAACAATATCATAATAAATGGTTATTTAGTAGATGCTATCTTCTCAGTTCTGTCAGGTTGGTAACTTCTCCATCCATATCGCCCTGCGGAACCTCCGCCCACCAGGTACACACTCCTATTGAATATGCAAACATTAGAACACATCAATCAATTCAACATACACACTGTTTTCTGTCTGCTACAAAACAGTAGCCCACAATAAACTCTCCCTCCGTCTGTCTGCATCAGGATCTAAGACCAGGAAGATCCCCTACCCCACTAAGAACCCCTTCACCTGGATCTTCCTGCTGGTCTCCTGTCCCAACTACACCTACGAGGTGAGTCTTAGAACCCTAGGCACAGATCTAGCAGATCTAGCTTCTCCTCCACCAATCCTAACCTTAACCATTAGTGGGGAAAATGCAAAGATCAACGTCACCCTGTATTTAGTCCAGGGTGATGCAGCCCTCTGCTGGTTAGGAGGAACAGTGTATCATGTCTCTCTCAATGTAGTAGTTAGGCTCATGGCCACCTAGTGGCAGAAGTTGGCAGTGAAATTCTAGTGTATAGGAAACGGGGTTGATACCTGGTCAGTTATACAACTGAATGCATTCAACTGAAATGTCTTCCACATTTAACCCAACCCCTCTGAATCAGAGGTGCGGTGGGCTGCCTTAATCAACATCTACATTATGATGTGTGTGACGCCATCGTTCTCTTTCTCCCATGTAGTGTCTGCTCATAGCCGCCTTTAGTGTGTGACATATGTGTGTAACAGCAGCTCTCCTCTCCTGTAGCTGGGCTCATAGCCACCTTTAGTGTGTGTGATATAACAGTATGTGTGTAACAGCAGCTCTCCTCTCCTGTAGCTGGGCTCATAGCCACCTTTAGTGTGTGTGATATAACAGTATGTGTGTAACAGCAGCTCTCCTCTCCTGTAGCTGGGCTCATAGCCACCTTTAGTGTGTGTGATATAACAGTATGTGTGTAACAGCAGCTCTCCTCTCCTGTAGCTGGGCTCATAGCCGCCTTTAGTGTGTGTGACATAAAACAGTATGTGTGTAACAGCAGCTCTCCTCTCCTGTAGCTGGGCTCGTGGTTTGGCTTCACCTTGATGACTCAGTGTCTGCCGGTGGCTTTCTTCACGGCGGTGGGCTTCATCCAGATGACGGTGTGGGCCAAGGGGAAGCACCGCAGCTACCTGAAAGAGTTCCGGGACTACCCTCCCCTTCGCTCGCCCATCCTCCCCTTCGTCCTCTAGAGGAGACCCCATCCTCCCCTTTGTCCTCTAGAGACCCCCATCCTCCAGAGGAGAATGGAGACCCACCCAAACCTACTCTACACTGGACTGACCTGGAATGAGAACCCTACCCCCCCTCCAATTAATAACACTTAACCCCCCCAAACATTTTGAGGAGACTGTCTTATACTATGCTTTCCCGCCTAACAACGCTCCTCAACCCACTTTTGATTGGCTATTGTTATTTTTCTTATCTGAGTGTTTTGGCTGTTTAATGACCTGACTGACAGTCTGGCGTGTCTCAAATGGTACACTACTACAGGGCCCTCTGGTTAAAAGTAGTGCACTACATAGGGGAAGAAATGGGAAATAAACCATGATGTGCTTTTGGTCGCTCTGTTGGAACGTTCATTAGAAGTCATTTAGTTTAAAAAACATGTCTTGTTGGCTCTATGTACTGATGATATAGGCTACTGTTACTAGACTAATACACACCACTGTTACTACACTGGAGATGGGGGGTTATATGATACAATAGAACACTAAATGTATTGAATCTCTAAGGCTTCGTTTACACATGCAGACCAGTTGTGATTCTCCCCCCCCCCCTTTTTGACCAATCTCAGATCTTATTGCTGAAATGACAAATGAGTGAGAAATCAGAATTGGGCTGCCTGTCTAAACCCAGCCAGTGATGGGGACGGAATGAGACACTAAATTCAGATTCTGTTTGATCAGTTGATGGATCTAGATTGTAGCAGAGATACTGTCAGCAGAGGGAAAGATGGTGTCATCCTGAATGACCAGACAGAGTGCACATGTCCATATGATCTAGGATCAGCTCCCCTCTTCTAATCATTAAGAAATAAAAGGCTAACCTGATCCTAGATCAGTAGTTCTGAGACGCTTTTCACCCCGTTGAACGTAGCGCAGGCAGGGCTAGTGATAAACTAACTTCGATTCAATCAGATCCAGCCTTAACTGGCGATAGCAGATGTCTGGATGGTGTCAGAGGTGGAACTGCGTTAAGAGCGGTCAAATCCCCAAGCAGCGCCGTGCGATAAGGCCGGTTAACGCCGTCACGGACAGTCCCATTGGATGCAACAAAATCCCGTTCAAACACTTGAATTAGACCGGTAGGCAGAAATCCCCTCATTCAAATGAAAACATGCCTTAGCCTAACATCAATGGTTTGACAGTCATTATTCTTACCCTGATAGAGCCTACACTGTCTAACACAGCACAGAAAATAAGGGGTTTGTCAATAGCAGCCTCTGATTTGTCAGCTCCTGCTGTAGTTACACCTGCATCAGCTATGTGGATCCGGCCAACGCTGGTTGGCACGCGATCTGGTTGAATCCAGGCCTAAATGTTTGGCCGGGATTCAATTAGACCGCGGGGTTGTCGACAATTCCGCTTTTAAAGGCTTCTGTCCGATTGAGCCGACATATGCAGTGTGAATGAGATCTCTACTACAAACGTGGGAACATCACCTTTAAAAGCTGCATTGTCCACAACCCGCTGGCTCAGACCCTGCTATGATGCACACCCCTCCCCTCCTACTACCTGGGCTGTATTCAACAAAAACAAGTGTTTCTATTGGACAAATTGGGGTAGGTCCCTCCCCGTTGGATTCTGTGTGGTTCCCAGGCTCGTAACGTAGCAGGAAACAAAGAGACAGGTGACTCAGTGGTAGAGTAGTGGAGCTCAAAAGGTCTTTATTGTGGAGAGCAGCAGGTATGTACACAGAGGGGTCGGGGGGTTAGAGGTCATGATGATGAAGCTCAAGCTGCCTGGGCTTCCTCCACCCTCTTCTTCCTCATCTGCAGCCGTCGCTCCCGCTCATACTCCTTCATACGCATCACGTAGCTACACACACACAGAAGAGAGGGGCGTTCCAAGTGGATTTCATGGTAAAGGACCTCAAGATGGCAGTACTACTACAACAAGTCTGACAACTCTAGTCACGTGTGACCATCACAGACACATGCAACAACTCTTTGATAACAATACATGCCATTTTGCACTTTAATCGAAAGCCACATGACCACTGTCAAGTCAACTTCCTGTTCCCTCTAAGCTGTGTGGCCACTCACCTCCTCCAGAGCAGAAGAAATGCCAGCCAGACTCGAGAGATTGGACTTCAACCCCATTAGTTTGTACTATATAGATCAATGTTTCTCTCTGATTCAATCAACTTATCAGCCCCTTTTCAACGCAAACAAATCTTAACTTTGCAAGATTGTGTCTGATTTTGTTGTAGGCAGAGCCAGTCTCATGGAATGTAGACCTGCATTAAACACCACCTGTAGACCTGCATTAAACACCACCTATAGGCCTGCATTAAACACCACCTATAGGTTACTGTAGACCTGCATTAAACACCACCTATAGACCTGCATTAAACACCACCTATTGGCCTGCATTAAACACCACCTATAGGCCTGCATTAAACCCCACCTATAGGTTACTGTAGACCTGCATTAAACACCACCTATAGGCCTGCATTAAACACCACCTATAGGCCTGCATTAAACCCCACCTATAGGTTACTGTAGACCTGCATTAAACACCACCTATAGGTTACTGTAGGCCTGCATTAAACACCACCTATAGGTTACTGTAGGCCTGCATTAAACACCACCTATAGGCCTGCATTAAACCCCACCTATAGGCCTGCATTAAACCCCACCTATAGGTTACTGTAGACCTGCATTAAACACCACCTATAGGTTACTGTAGGCCTGCATTAAACCCCACCTATAGGCCTGCATTAAACACCACCTATAGGTTACTGTAGACCTGCATTAAACACCACCTATAGGTTACTGTAGGCCTGCATTAAACCCCACCTATAGGTTACTGTAGACCTGCATTAAACACCACCTATAGGTTACTGTAGACCTGCATTAAACACCACCTATAGGCCTGCATTAAACACCACCTATAGGTTACTGTAGACCTGCATTAAACACCACCTATAGGCCTGCATTGAACACCACCTATAGGTTACTGTAGACCTGCATTAAACACCACCTATAGGTTACTGTAGGCCTGCATTAAACCCCACCTATAGGTTACTGTAGACCTGCATTAAACACCACCTATAGGCCTGCATTAAACACCACCTATAGGTTACTGTAGACCTGCATTAAACCCCACCTATAGGTTACTGTAGACCTGCATTAAACACCACCTATAGGCCTGCATTAAACCCCACCTATAGGTTACTGTAGGCCTGCATTAAACACCACCTATAGGTTACTGTAGGCCTGCATTAAACACCACCTATAGGTTACTGTAGACCTGCATTAAACACCACCTATAGGTTACTGTAGGCCTGCATTAAACACCACCTATAGGTTACTGTAGGCCTGCATTAAACACCACCTATAGGTTACTGTAGGCCTGCATTAAACACCACCTATAGGTTACTGTAGGCCTGCATTAAACACCACCTATAGGTTACTGTAGGCCTGCATTAAACACCACCTATAGGTTACTGTAGACCTGCATTAAACCCCACCTATAGGTTACTGTAGGCCTGCATTAAACACCACCTATAGGTTACTGTAGGCCTGCATTAAACACCACCTATAGGTTACTGTAGGCCTGCATTAAACACCACCTATAGGTTACTGTAGACCTGCATTAAACACCACCTATAGGTTACTGTAGACCTGCATTAAACACCACCTATAGGCCTGCATTAAACACCACCTATAGGCCTGCATTAAACCCCACCTATAGGTTACTGTAGACCTGCATTAAACACCACCTATAGGTTACTGTAGACCTGCATTAAACACCACCTATAGGTTACTGTAGACCTGCATTAAACACCACCTATAGGTTACTGTAGACCTGCATTAAACCCCACCTATAGGTTACTGTAGGCCTGCATTAAACCCCACCTATAGGTTACTGTAGACCTGCATTAAACCCCACCTATAGGTTACTGTAGACCTGCATTAAACACCACCTATAGACCTGCATTAAACCCCACCTATAGGTTACTGTAGACCTGTATTAAACACCACCTATAGACCTGCATTAAACCCCACCTATAGGTTACTGTAGACCTGCATTAAACCCCACCTATAGGTTACTGTAGACCTGCATTAAACACCACCTATAGGTTACTGTAGACCTGCATTAAACCCCAGCTATAGGTTACTGTAGGCCTGTATTAAACCCCAGCTATAGGTTACTGTAGACCTGCATTAAACACCACCTATAGGTTACTGTAGGCCTGCATTAAACACCACCTGTAGACCTGCATTAAACACCACCTATAGGTTACTGTAGACCTGCATTAAACCCCAGCTATAGGTTACTGTAGACCTGCATTAAACCCCACCTATAGGTTACTGTAGACCTGTATTAAACACCACCTATAGGTTACTGTAGGCCTGCATTAAACCCCACCTATAGGTTACTGTAGACCTGCATTAAACACCACCTATAGGTTACTGTAGACCTGCATTAAACCCCACCTATAGGTTACTGTAGACCTGCATTAAACACCACCTGTAGACCTGCATTAAACACCACCTATAGGTTACTGTAGACCTGCATTAAACACCACCTATAGGCCTGCATTAAACACCACCTATAGGTTACTGTAGACCTGCATTAAACCCCACCTATAGGTTACTGTAGACCTGCATTAAACCCCACCTATAGGTTACTGTAGGCCTGCATTAAACCCCACCTATAGGTTACTGTAGACCTGCATTAAACACCACCTATAGGCCTGCATTAAACACCACCTATAGGTTACTGTAGGCCTGCATTAAACACCACCTATAGGTTACTGTAGGCCTGCATTAAACACCACCTATAGGCCTGCATTAAACCCCACCTATAGGTTACTGTAGACCTGCATTAAACACCACCTATAGGTTACTGTAGACCTGCATTAAACACCACCTATAGGTTACTGTAGACCTGCATTAAACACCACCTATAGGTTACTGTAGACCTGCATTAAACACCACCTATAGGTTACTGTAGACCTGCATTAAACACCACCTATAGGTTACTGTAGACCTGCATTAAACACCACCTATAGGTTACTGTAGACCTGCATTAAACACCACCTATAGGTTACTGTAGACCTGCATTAAACACCACCTATAGGTTACTGTAGACCTGCATTAAACACCACCTATAGGTTACTGTAGACCTGCATTAAACACCACCTATAGGTTACTGTAGACCTGCATTAAACACCACCTATAGGCCTGCATTAAACACCACCTATAGGCCTGCATTAAACCCCACCTATAGGTTACTGTAGACCTGCATTAAACACCACCTATAGGTTACTGTAGACCTGCATTAAACACCACCTATAGGTTACTGTAGACCTGCATTAAACACCACCTATAGGTTACTGTAGACCTGCATTAAACACCACCTATAGGTTACTGTAGACCTGCATTAAACACCACCTATAGGTTACTGTAGACCTGCATTAAACACCACCTATAGGTTACTGTAGACCTGCATTAAACACCACCTATAGGTTACTGTAGACCTGCATTAAACACCACCTATAGGTTACTGTAGACCTGCATTAAACACCACCTATAGGTTACTGTAGACCTGCATTAAACACCACCTATAGGTTACTGTAGACCTGCATTAAACACCACCTATAGGCCTGCATTAAACACCACCTATAGGTTACTGTAGGCCTGCATTAAACACCACCTATAGGTTACTGTAGGCCTGCATTAAACACCACCTATAGGTTACTGTAGACCTGCATTAAACACCACCTATAGGTTACTGTAGACCTGCATTAAACACCACCTATAGGCCTGCATTAAACACCACCTATAGGCCTGCATTAAACCCCACCTATAGGTTACTGTAGACCTGCATTAAACACCACCTATAGGTTACTGTAGACCTGCATTAAACACCACCTATAGGTTACTGTAGACCTGCATTAAACACCACCTATAGGTTACTGTAGACCTGCATTAAACACCACCTATAGGTTACTGTAGACCTGCATTGAACACCACCTATAGGTTACTGTAGACCTGCATTGAACACCACCTATAGGTTACTGTAGACCTGCATTAAACACCACCTATAGGTTACTGTAGACCTGCATTAAACACCACCTATAGACCTGCATTAAACCCCACCTATAGACCTGCATTGAACCCCACCTATAGGTTACTGTAGACCTGCATTAAACACCACCTATAGACCTGCATTAAACACCACCTATAGACCTGCATTGAACCCCACCTATAGGCCTGCATTAAACACCACCTATAGGTTACTGTAGACCTGCATTAAACCCCACCTATAGGTTACTGTAGACCTGCATTAAACCCCACCTATAGGTTACTGTAGACCTGCATTAAACACCACCTATAGACCTGCATTAAACCCCACCTATAGGTTACTGTAGACCTGCATTAAACACCACCTATAGGTTACTGTAGACCTGCATTAAACCCCACCTATAGGTTACTGTAGACCTGCATTAAACCCCACCTATAGGTTACTGTAGACCTGCATTAAACACCACCTATAGGTTACTGTAGACCTGCATTAAACACCACCTATAGGTTACTGTAGACCTGCATTAAACACCACCTGTAGACCTGCATTAAACACCACCTATAGGTTACTGTAGACCTGCATTAAACCCCAGCTATAGGTTACTGTAGACCTGCATTAAACCCCACCTATAGGTTACTGTAGACCTGTATTAAACCCCACCTATAGGTTACTGTAGACCTGCATTAAACACCACCTGTAGACCTGCATTAAACACCACCTATAGGTTACTGTAGACCTGCATTAAACACCACCTGTAGGTTACTGTAGACCTGCATTAAACCCCACCTATAGGTTACTGTAGACCTGCATTAAACACCACCTATAGGTTACTGTAGACCTGCATTAAACACCACCTATAGGTTACTGTAGACCTGCATTGAACACCACCTGATGGTACAGCCTATTGGCTACTGTCTATTTAAACAGGGAACATTGAACGATTTACAGGGAACAATTTAAACAGGGAACATTGGACATGACCCTCAGTGAGATTTAAACAGGGAACATGACCTCAGTGGGATTTAAACAGGGAACATTGGACATGACCCCAGTGGGATTTAAACAGGGAACATTAGACATGACCCCAGTGGGATTTAAACATGGAACATTGGACATGACCGCCAGTGGGATTTAAACAGGGAACATGACCCTCAGTGAGATTTAAACAGGGAACATTGGACATGACCCCAGTGGGATTTAAACAGGGAACATTAGACATGACCCCAGTGGGATTTAAACAGGGAACATTAGACATGACCCTCAGTGGGATTTAAACAGGGAACATTAGACATGACCCTCAGTGGGATTTAAACAGGGAACATTGGACATGACCCCAGTGTGATTTAAACAGGGAACATTAGACATGACCCCAGTGGGATTTAAACAGGGAACATTAGACATGACCCCAGTGGGATTTAAACAGGGAACATTGGACATGACCCCAGTGGGATTTAAACAGGGAACATTGGACATGACCCCAGTGGGATTTAAACAGGGAACATTGGACATGACCCCAGTGGGATTTAAACAGGAAACCCTGGCTGGAATGCAACCATAAAGTGTGTCCAGGAAAGACAGAAACAAACTCCATGTGCTGCTAAACCTCGACCTACACCTAGAACCAGGCAGATACTTACTCCTGGTGCTGCTAAACCTCGACCTACACCTAGAACCAGGCAGATACTTACTCCTGGTGCTGCTAAACCTCGACCTACACCTAGAACCAGGCAGATACTTACTCCTGGTGCTGCTAAACCTCGACCTACACCTAGAACCAGGCAGATACTTACTCCTGGTGCTGCTAAACCTCGACCTACACCTAGAACCAGGCAGATACTTACTCCTGGTGCTGCTAAACCTCGACCTACACCTAGAACCAGGCAGATACTTACTCCTGGTGCTGCTAAACCTCGACCTACACCTAGAACCAGGCAGATACTTACTCCTGGTGCTGCTAAACCTCGACCTACACCTAGAACCAGGCAGATACTTACTCCTGGTGCTGCTAAACCTCGACCTACACCTAGAACCAGGCAGATACTTACTCCTGGTGCTGCTAAACCTCGACCTACACCTAGAACCAGGCAGATACTTACTCCTGGTGCTGCTAAACCTCGACCTACACCTAGAACCAGGCAGATACTTACTCCTGGTGCTCGCAGTAGTCCCAGTCGTGTCTCTCGTGTTTACAGGCCAGGAAGTTGGGCCAGTTGTCCCTCTTACACTTCATGAGCTTGATGAGGTGGTGGGCGCAGTAGTCCCTCTGGAGTACAGGGACCTGGGCCAGGTTCATCTGGGCCTGGGTGGCCACCATCTCTACCAGGGGGACAAGATAACACGTTACACCAGGGGTTAATGGGTGAGGCCATCATCTCTACCAGGGGGACAAGATAACATGTTACCCCAGGGGTTAATGGGGGGAGGCCATCATCTCTACCAGGGGGACAAGATAACATGTTACCCCAGGGGTTAATGGGGGAGGCCATCATCTCTACCAGGGGGACAAGATAACATGTTACCCCAGGGGTTAATGGGTGAGGCCATCATCTCTACCAGGGGGACAAGATAACATGTTACACCAGGGGTTAATGGGGGGAGGTCATCATCTCTACCAGGGGGACAAGATAACACGTTACACCAGGGGTTAATGGGGGGAGGCCATCATCTCTACCAGGGGGACAAGATAACATGTTACCCCAGGGGTTAATGGGGGGAGGCCATCATCTCTACCAGGGGGACAAGATAACATGTTACCCCAGGGGTTAATGGGGGGAGGCCATCATCTCTACCAGGGAGACAAGATAACATGTTACACCAGGGGTTAATGGGTGAGGTCATCATCTCTACCAGGGAGACAAGATAACACGTTGCACCAGGGGTTAATGGGTGAGGCCACCATCTTTACTAGTGGACACACACACAAATTGAAAATTGTCAACAAAGAAAGGAGTAGACTATGTCCTGAGATGTGTATAAGTGAAGCCTTGCATGTTCCGTGACGCATTATATGTATGCGAGGAATGCGTGTACTGTTGGGAAGCAACTACTCTTTCACAGAGTAAGGAATGGAGACGAGGAAGACATTGAATTATTGAGATGCACCCGGGATTTATGACTGATTTTGACAGGACGGGGAATATCTGTTAAAAACCATATTTCTGTCTGAACTGACAGTTCTATTAAAATATATCTGTTCAAAACCATATTGCTGTCTGAACTGACAGTTTTATTAAAATAAAAACGTACTCTACACGAATAGAAAGGGGGCGAAATACTCAAGTTATATTTAATAGGGAACATATCATGCTAGCTAAATTTGGGTAACGTTAGCTAGCCACTAACGTTACTAGTTGCAGTTAGCTTGCTAGCGGACTTTACTTTCCATGGACATGACAAGAGTCCACCAGCAGACACTTTGCAAGCATACTCCTGTACGGTCACACGTTCAGACCAAAACAGAGTCGACAACACAAACCTCTCTCTTTCCTCTCATCGAAGCCGAATTCGGGGTCAAAGCCAAACGGTTTCGCAGGGTCAGGCTCGGTCTCCGTCTCGGTGATATACCGCCGCGCGAGGTGAGCTCCCATGGTGCTAACGGTATTTTTTCACAATAAAAATAAAATAATCGGTGTTTCCTACGACTCTAGGAGAACTAATTCAAGATTGACAGAATAAATCTGCCATTCGGTCACCTCCACAAGACCCAACGAGCTACTTCCTTTATGCAACGGAAATAAACAAGTCGAGCCGTACTAGAGTGAAACACCTCCCCGGACATAGCACCATGTGTGACATTGGTTCCGCAACGCATACGTTCCACACAGCGCATACGTTCCACACAGCGCTGTCTCAGTATGTGTAGCCCATGTATCTGATGCTGTTTGGACCAAACGAGTATGACATGTTGCCTCCGTAGCAGTTGATTGATTGATGCCAGCAAGCATTTCGCTTCTCTTGATAAAAAAAATATATAAAATAATTGCTCAATCAGCATTGAGCTGAGTTCAACTGTGTGTTGTCCTAGCACAGCAAAACGCCCGCCCAAGGGAGGCCAGTTTGTATTTGGTTTCACACCAATGAAATCACATCCAAAGAAAAAAATAATTTCTTTTTTATTTTTGCTAAATCTGCCCTTTTCTAAGTAATGGATGGAGATGGGGATTTGGACTAGTGGTTTTGACCTAATTCTCTGTACAGGCCAATGATTATGATGCCAAATCTTATCTAACCATAAATGCATATATTGTGCCACTGGGCTGTGATGATTGTTGCCCATGCGAGGAAATCAAGCTAGCAAGCATTTTAGATAGGTAGCTTATGTCAACAAAAACTAAAATCATACTGTATGACAGAAGCATAGACCGTTTTTCCAAGATGAAAGAGAGGAGGATGGCATTGGTGTTCAACTATTATTTATTTTTTTACTTGCACACGCACGCACACACACAGACCGAAATCAGTACCATGGACATCCACATGACATTTAGCAACATTGATTGGACTAAATTGTTTTGGTATTTTTAAAGTTTGTTTTCACTGTATTATAGCCTAGTTGATTTGATGACATTTAAATGTTTAAGTGTAAATGGTGCTGGAATAGCGGAGGAGATGCTGCTGGTGTCTTTGTGCTGACTTGAGGTAACTTCATGGTTCTAAATCAGTAGTGGTTTAGTAAACTGTAGAAAACATTAACCTTCTGGACCATGCTGTATGTCATGTCACTGTTTGTTACATGCAATATTTGCTTTGTGGAATTCCTGTTCAAATATCTTTAATTGCTTTGTGGAATTCCCTCGGACAGATGTTGCTCTCCGGTTTTGTGATTAATCAAACGAATGTGTAGTTTAATTTATTTTCCAGCAAACAGCGCGATTATCACAACATAGGTTGTAATATGGCTTTTTTACTGACTTGGCTTCCCCAGTGATTTTACCCAAGCACCGCTACTGTGCCTCAGCATATGATACCCTCTAACTACTCTAACCCTGGAAACCTCAACCTGCCTCTCTCGCACCGGACATTTCTGAACATGGGCATCCCTACAATTAACACATACCACTACTTTCCCCAATGCTACACATTCCTTTGTCTCATGCCCTTTTGCACATTTCTCACACCTAGGAACCTCCCTCCTACACACTGCTGCCACATGCCCAGAAGCTTGACACCTGTAACAACGTAATGGATTAGGCACAAAAGCTCGTACAGGATAACTTGTATATGCTGACATCACTTTGTCGGGCAATGACTCAACATCAAAACTCAAAAGGACAGACTATGACTCTTCTATTTCACCACTCACGCCACCCTTTCTGCGTCGCACCAAACGACGAGTATCACCAGCACCGGGAATCTTCCCCTTTAGTTTGTCCACTTTCATATTTACCGCTACCCCAGCAATCACTCCTTTCAATGGTGTCCTTTTCTTTAGAGCAAAACAATTCACATCTCTTGTCCCCATTCGTGTAACGCGGAGCGCCTGATCCCTCTGACCAGCAGAAACACACTCCCTCACACTCTTCCTCCCTCACTCTCTTCCCTCCATCACCCTCTTCCTCCCTCACTCTCTTCCCTCCATCACCCTCTTCCTCCCTCACCATCCCCCACACTCTTCCTCCCTCACTCTCTTCCCCCCATCACCCTCCTCCTCCCTCACTCTCTTCCTTCCTCACGCTCTTCCACCTCCTCTCTTTTTCCCTCCGTTCCTATTCCATATTCCAAGTATACGTCTCTTTATGATAATATTTCACTCATTCTTGAGTTCTTCTGTTTACAATAGCTTCTTCTGTTGTTAACAATGAAAATGTATGGATATTATTATGTCAGAGTTGTTTTAATAGTAAAATACTAAATTGATTACATTTCAGATTTTAATCAGCATTCCTTCCATGATGACCAGCTCAAACACAACAACAACAACAATCACAGTTATATTCATTGTACTTTGATCATCCAGCTTTTACAAATTATTCTTCCAAGAAAAAACAAACAGACTCGATTCCTCAAATGCACCAGTTATTATGATGCACCAGTTATTATGATGCACCAGTTATTTATGATGCACCAGTTATTTATGATGCACCAGTTATTATGATGCAGCAGTTATTATGATGCAGCAGTTATTATGATGCAGCAGTTATTATGATGCAGCAGTTATTATGATGCAGCAGTTATTATGATGCAGCAGTTGTTATGATGCAGCAGTTATTATGATGCAGCAGTTATTTATGATGCACCAGTTATTATGATGCACCAGTTATTATGATGCACCAGTTATTATGATGCACCAGTTATTATGATGCACCAGTTATTATGATGCAGCAGTTATTATGATGCAGCAGTTATTATGATGCAGCAGTTATTATGATGCAGCAGTTGTTAAGATGCAGCAGTTATTATGATGCACCAGTTATTATGATGCACCAGTTATTATGATGCAGCAGTTATTATGATGCAGCAGTTATTATGATGCAGCAGTTGTTATGAATCAGCAGTTGTTATGATGCAGCAGTTATTATGATGCAGCAGTTATTATGAGAAACATTTAAGACTGCACCGATAAGCTGAGAAGCACAAACGTTATGTGCTGTTAAAAGTTATTCTGTCCGTATTTGATTCCCACAACAATCTAATTGATCCAGAGTTCCACATCATATGCAGGCAGGTGTGATAGAGGTGGTTGTCTCCAGGATTACAAGTCTTCCTTCTCACTGGTAGAGGTCGTCCTCTACCTCGTCTCTGAACTGTCCCCCTGACCCTGACCCCGACCCTTGACCTCCGGACTGAGAGCCAGATGGGAATCTGAGGAGAGAGAGAGGTCAGTGTATGAGAAGTGTGTCTGTGTGTGTCTGTGTGTCTGTGTGTGTGTGTGTGTGTGTGTGTGTGTGTGTGTGTGTGTGTGTGTGTGTGTGTGTGTGTGTGTGTGTGTGTGTGTGTGTGTGTGTGTGTGTGTGTGTGTGTGTGTGTGTCCAGTACATACCTGAAGTTCCCAAAGCCTCTGCTCTGCTGTAGTGTCTGGGCGAACATCTCATACTTCCTGATATCATTGTCGCTGACGGAGCGCCGGGCGAACCTCATGGCCTCCTCAAAGTGATCCTTCCTGATCTCTGGAACAGGGTCACAGTCCTCATCCTGGAGAGAGAGGGGAGAGTGGGGGGAGGGGCAGAAAGAGAGAGTGGGGGGAGGGGCAGAAAGAGAGAGAGGGGAAAGGGGAGAGAGAGGTTGGGTGGGTTTAAAGTTACATAATATTGGTGTATTGGTTGGGTGTGCGCGTGCTTTGTGTATACAAGGTTTAATGTGTGAGGTAGACAGTGTGTGAAATACAGTGTGTGATGTACTGTATGTGAGATGCAGTGTTGGTTGGGTAACAGCTGGGAGCGTTGTCTGTCCCTCTGTCTGTCTGTCCCTCTGTCTGTCTGTCCCTCTGTCTGTCTGTCTGTCTGTCTGTCTGTCTGTCTGTCTGTCTGTCTGTCTGTCTGTCTGTCTGTCTGTCTGTCTGTCTGTCTGTCTGTCTGTCTGTCTGTCTGTCTGCCCTCTGTCTGTCTGTCTGTCTGTCCCGCTCTCTGTCTATCTGTCCCTCTGTCTATCTGTCCGTCCGTCCGTCCGTCCGTCTGTCTGTCTGTCTGTCAGTCTCTATGTCTGTCTGTCTCTATGTCTGTCTGTCTCTATGTCTGTCTGTCTGTCTCTATGTGTCCCTATATCTGTCCCTCTGTCTGTCCCTCTGTCTGTCCCTCTGTCTGTCCCTCTGTCTGTCTGTTAGATATATGGTATTGCAGTGTTGGTGGTGTAACAGCAGACTGTCTGTCCGTCTGTCTGTCTGTTAGATATATGGCATTGCAGTGTTAGTTGTGTAACAGCAGTCCGTCTGTCTGTCAATCTGACCATAGCTGTAGGTTGTGTTTGAGCTGCAGTGTTAGTTGTGTAACAGCAGTCTGTCTGTCTGTCTGTCTGTCAATCTGACCATAGCTGTAGTTTGTGTTTGAGCTGCAGTGTTAGTTGTGTAACAGCAGACTGTCTGTCTGTCTGTCTGTCAATCTGACCATAGCTGTAGGTTGTGTTTGAGCTGCAGTGTTAGTTGTGTAACAGCAGACTGTCTGTCCGTCCGTCCGTCCGTCTCACCATGGCGGTGCCTGGGTGGGTCTGCCTCTGGCGCTCTGCTTTGATCTCAGCCTCTATGGCCTCTCTGATGGCCAGCTTACAGGCCCTCTGGCAGATCTCTGTCAGGTCTGCCCCACTGAAACCCTGGGTGATACCAGACAGGTAGGGCAGGTCTACATCCTGGTGTGTGTGTGTCGTTGTGAGAGGACAGGGGGGAGAGAGAGAGGAAGAAAGGGGAGAGAAACAAAAATAGTTCATTATTATTATCATCATCATTGTGTGTCTGTATGTGACTATGTGTGTCTATGTGTGTCTATGTCTGTATGTGTCTGTCTGTGTGTGTCTATGTGTGTCTGTATGTGTCTATGTGTGTGTGTGTGTGTGTCTATGTGTGTCTATATGTGTCTATGTGTGTGTGTGTCTATGTGTGTGTGTCTATGTGTCTACGTCTGTGTATGTCTATGTGTGTGTGTCTGTGTGTCTATATGTGTCTATGTCTGTATGTGTCTATGTGTGTGTGTGTGTCTATGTGTGTCTATGTGTGTGTGTGTGTCTATGTGTGTCTATGTGTGTGTGTCTATGTGTCTATGTCTGTGTGTGTCTGTGTGTGTGTGTCTATATGTGTCTATGTCTGTATGTGTCTATGTGTGTCTGTATGTGTCTATGTGTGTGTGTGTGTATATGTGTGTGTGTATGTGTCTATGTGTGTGTGTGTGTGTCTATGTGTGTGTGTGTATGTGTCTATGTGTGTGTGTGTGTGTCTATGTGTGTGTGTATGTGTCTATGTGTGTGTGTGTGTCTATGTGTGTCTGTATGTGTCTATGTGTGTGTGTGTGTGTGTCTATGTGTGTGTGTGTCTATGTCTGTATGTGTCTATGTCTGTATGTGTCTATGTGTGTGTGTCTGTGTGTGTGTGTGTCTGTGTGTGTGTGTGTGTGTGTGTGTGCGTGCGTGTCCACGTGTGTGTGTGTGTGTGTATCTGTGTGTGTGTCTGTGAAAGTGCGTGTCCATGTGTGTGTGTGTGTGTGTACTGACTCTGGCGATTGGGGACTTGCGTAGGTTGGCGTTCAGGATGGCGGTACGGGAGGCTGTGTCTGGTAGAGGGATGTAGATGAGCTGGTCCAGCCTCCCTGGACGGAGGATCGCAGAGTCTATTATATCAGGTCTGGAGGGGGAGGATAACAGAGTCTATTATATCAGGTCTGGAGGGGGGAGGATAACAGAGTCTATTATATCAGGTCTGGAGGGGGGAGGATAACAGAGTCTATTATATCAGGTCTGGAGGGGGAGGATAACAGAGTCTATTATATCAGGTCTGGAGGGGGGAGGATAACAGAGTCTATTATATCAGGTCTGGAGGGGGGAGGATAACAGTCTATTATATCAGGTCTGGAGGGGGAGGGTAACAGAGTCTATTATATCAGGTCTGGAGGGGGAGGATAACAGAGTCTATTATATCAGGTCTGGAGGGGGGAGGATAACAGAGTCTATTATATCAGGTCTGGAGGGGGAGGATAACAGAGTCTATTATATCAGGTCTGGAGGGGGGAGGATAACAGTCTATTATATCAGGTCTGGAGGGGGAGGATAACAGAGTCTATTATATCAGGTCTGGAGGGGGAGGATAACAGAGTCTATTATATCAGGTCTGGAGGGGGAGGATAACAGAGTCTATTATATCAGGTCTGGAGGGGGAGGATAACAGAGTCTATTATATCAGGTCTGGAGGGGGGAGGATAACAGTCTATTATATCAGGTCTGGAGGGGGAGGGTAACAGAGTCTATTATATCAGGTCTGGAGGGGGAGGATAACAGAGTCTATTATATCAGGTCTGGAGGGGGAGGATAACAGAGTCTATTATATCAGGTCTGGAGGGGGAGGATAACAGAGTCTATAATATCAGGTCTGGAGGGGGAGGATAACAGAGTCTATTATATCAGGTCTGGAGGGGGGAGGATAACAGAGTCTATTATATCAGGTCTGGAGGGGGAGGATAACAGAGTCTATTATATCAGGTCTGGAGGGGGGAGGATAACAGTCTATTATATCAGGTCTGGAGGGGGAGGATAACAGAGTCTATTATATCAGGTCTGGAGGGGGAGGATAACAGAGTCTATTATATCAGGTCTGGAGGGGGAGGATATCAGAGTCTATTATATCAGGTCTGGAGGGGGAGGATAACAGAGTCTATTATATCAGGTCTGGAGGGGGAGGATAACAGAGTCTATTATATCAGGTCTGGAGGGGGAGGATAACAGAGTCTATTATATCAGGTCTGGAGGGGGGAGGATAACAGTCTATTATATCAGGTCTGGAGGGGGGAGGATGACAGAGTCTATTATATCAGGTCTGGAGGGGGAGGATAACAGTGTCTATTATATCAGGTCTGGAGGGGGGAGGATAACAGAGTCTATTATATCAGGTCTGGAGGGGGGAGGATAACAGAGTCTATTATATCAGGTCTGGAGGGGGGAGGATGACAGAGTCTATTATATCAGGTCTGGAGGGGGGAGGATAACAGAGTCTATTATATCAGGTCTGGAGGGGGAGGATAACAGAGTCTATTATATCAGGTCTGGAGGGGGAGGATAACAGAGTCTATTATATCAGGTCTGGAGGGGGAGGATAACAGAGTCTATTATATCAGGTCTGTAGGGGGGAGGATAACAGAGTCTATTATATCAGGTCTGGAGGGGGGAGGATAACATAGTCTATTATATCAGGTCTGGAGGGGGGAGGATAACAGAGTCTATTATATCAGGTCTGGAGGGGGGAGGATAACAGAGTCTATTACATCAGGTCTGGAGGGGGAGGATAACAGAGTCTATTATATCAGGTCTGGAGGGGGGAGGATAACAGAGTCTATTATATCAGGTCTGGAGGGGGAGGATAACAGAGTCTATTATATCAGGTCTGGAGGGGGAGGATAACAGAGTCTATTATATCAGGTCTGTAGGGGGGAGGATAACAGAGTCTATTATATCAGGTCTGTAGGGGGAGGATAACAGAGTCTATTATATCAGGTCTGGAGGGGGAGGATAACAGAGTCTATTATATCAGGTCTGGAGGGGGGAGGATAACAGAGTCTATTATATCAGGTCTGGAGGGGGGAGGATAACAGAGTCTATTATATCAGGTCTGGAGGGGGAGGATAACAGAGTCTATTACATCAGGTCTGGAGGGGGAGGATAACAGAGTCTATTATATCAGGTCTGGAGGGGGGAGGATAACAGAGTCTATTACATCAGGTCTGGAGGGGGAGGATAACAGAGTCTATTATATCAGGTCTGGAGGGGGAGGATAACAGAGTCTATTATATCAGGTCTGGAGGGGGGAGGATAACAGTCTATTATATCAGGTCTGGAGGGGGAGGATAACAGAGTCTATTATATCAGGTCTGGAGGGGGAGGATAACAGAGTCTATTATATCAGGTCTGGAGGGGGAGGATAACAGAGTCTATTACATCAGGTCTGGAGGGGGAGGATAACAGCGTCTATTACATCAGGTCTGGAGGGGGAGGATAACAGAGTCTATTATATCAGGTCTGGAGGGGGAGGATAACAGAGTCTATTATATCAGGTCTGGAGGGGGAGGATAACAGAGTCTATTATATCAGGTCTGGAGGGGGGAGGATAACAGTCTATTATATCAGGTCTGGAGGGGGGAGGATAACAGAGTCTATTATATCAGGTCTGGAGGGGGAGGATAACAGAGTCTATTATATCAGGTCTGGAGGGGGGAGGATAACAGAGTCTATTATATCAGGTCTGGAGGGGGAGGATAACAGAGTCCTATTATATCAGGTCTGGAGGGGGGAGGATAACAGTCTATTATATCAGGTCTGGAGGGGAGGATAACAGAGTCTATTATATCAGGTCTGGAGGGGAGGATAACAGAGTCTATTATATCAGTCTGGGAAGGGGGAGGATAACAGAGTCCTATTATATCAGGTCTGGAGGGGGAGGATAACAGAGTCTATTATATCAGGTCTGGAGGGGGAGGATAACAGAGTCTATTATATCAGGTCTGGAGGGGGAGGATAACAGAGTCTATTATATCAGGTCTGGAGGGGGAGGATAACAGAGTCTATTATATCAGGTCTGGAGGGGGAGGATAACAGAGTCTATTATATCAGGTCTGGAGGGGGAGGATAACAGAGTCTATTATATCAGGTCTGGAGGGGGAGGATAACAGAGTCTATTATATCAGGTCTGGAGGGGGAGGATAACAGAGTCTATTATATCAGGTCTGGAGGGGGAGGATAACAGAGTCTATTATATCAGGTCTGGAGGGGGAGGATAACAGAGTCTATTATATCAGGTCTGGAGGGGGAGGATACAGAGTCTATTATATCAGGTCTGGAGGGGGAGGATAACAGAGTCTATTATATCAGGTCTGGAGGGGGAGGATAACAGAGTCTATTATATCAGGTCTGGAGGGGGGAGGATAACAGAGTCTATTATATCAGGTCTGGAGGGGGAGGATAACAGAGTCTATTATATCAGGTCTGGAGGGGGAGGATAACAGAGTCTATTATATCAGGTCTGGAGGGGGAGGATAACAGTCTATTACAGGTTGAGGGGAGTAACAGAGTCTATTATATCAGGTCTGGAGGGGGGAGGATAACAGAGTCTATTATATCAGGTCTGGAGGGGGGAGGATAACAGAGTCTATTATATCAGGTCTGGAGGGGGGAGGATAACAGAGTCTATTATATCAGGTCTGGAGGGGGGAGGATAACAGTCTATTATATCAGGTCTGGAGGGGGAGGGATAACAGAGTCTATTATATCAGGTCTGGAGGGGGAGGATAACAGAGTCTATTATATCAGGTCTGGAGGGGGGAGGATAACAGAGTCTATTATATCAGGTCTGGAGGGGGGAGGATAACAGAGTCTATTATATCAGGTCTGGAGGGGGAGGATACAGAGTCTATTATATCAGGTCTGGAGGGGGAGGATAACAGAGTCTATTATATCAGGTCTGGAGGGGGAGGATAACAGAGTCTATTATATCAGGTCTGGAGGGGGGAGGATAACAGAGTCTATTATATCAGGTCTGGAGGGGGGAGGATAACAGAGTCTATTATATCAGGTCTGGAGGGGGGAGGATAACAGAGTCTATTATATCAGGTCTGGAGGGGGAGGATAACAGAGTCTATTATATCAGGTCTGGAGGGGGAGGATAACAGAGTCTATTATATCAGGTCTGGAGGGGGAGGATAACAGAGTCTATTATATCAGGTCTGGAGGGGGAGGATAACAGAGTCTATTATATCAGGTCTGGAGGGGGGAGGATAACAGTCTATTATATCAGGTCTGGAGGGGGAGGGTAACAGAGTCTATTATATCAGGTCTGGAGTGGGGAGGATAACAGAGTCTATTATATCAGGTCTGGAGGGGGAGGATAACAGAGTCTATTATATCAGGTCTGGAGGGGGGAGGATAACAGAGTCTATTATATCAGGTCTGGAGGGGGAGGATAACAGAGTCTATTATATCAGGTCTGGAGGGGGAGGATAACAGAGTCTATTATATCAGGTCTGGAGGGGGGAGGATAACAGAGTCTATTATATCAGGGGGAGGACCAGTCTGGATAGAGGGGCGAGGGTGGAGGATAACAGAGTCTATTATATCAGGTCTGGAGGGGGAGGATAACAGAGTCTATTATATCAGTCTGGAGGGGGAGGATAACAGAGTCTATTATATCAGGTTCTGGAGGGAGGATATCAGAGTCTATTATATCAGGTCTGGAGGGGGAGGATAACAGAGTCTATTATCAGGTCTGGAGGGGAGGATAACAGAGTCTATTATATCAGGTCTGGAGGGGAGATAACAGAGTCTATTATATCAGTCTGGAGGGGGAGGATAACAGTCTATTATATCAGGTCTGGAGGGGGGAGGATGACAGAGTCTATTATATCAGGTCTGGAGGGGGGGATAACAGTGTCTATTATATCAGGTCTGGAGGGGGGAGGATGACAGAGTCTATTATATCAGGTCTGGAGGGGGGAGGATAACAGAGTCTATTATATCAGGTCTGGAGGGGGAGGATAACAGAGTCTATTATATCAGGTCTGGAGGGGGAGGATAACAGAGTCTATTATATCAGGTCTGGAGGGGGAGGATAACAGAGTCTATTATATCAGGTCTGTAGGGGGGAGGATAACAGAGTCTATTATATCAGGTCTGGAGGGGGAGGATAACAGAGTCTATTATATCAGGTCTGGAGGGGGAGGATAACAGAGTCTATTATATCAGGTCTGGAGGGGGGAGGATAACAGAGTCTATTACATCAGGTCTGGAGGGGGAGGATAACAGAGTCTATTATATCAGGTCTGGAGGGGGAGGATAACAGAGTCTATTATATCAGGTCTGGAGGGGGAGGATAACAGAGTCTATTATATCAGGTATGGGAGGGGGAGGATAACAG